>NW_028165133.1:65000-150000 GCF_964263955.1 Coregonus lavaretus
TGTGTGTGTGTGTTTGTCTAGTGTGTGTGTGTTTGTCTAGTGTGTGTGTGTATGTGTGTGTGTGTGTGTGTGTGTGTGTGTGTTTGTGTGTGTGTGTGTTTCCAGTAGGTGTCCAGTGTGTGTATTGATACTGATCACACACAAACACAAACACACTGGACACACACTGAACACAAACACTGGACCCACACACACACACTGGACACACACACACTGGACCCACATACACACCAACACACACCAAAACACACATACACCAACACACACAAACACACACACTGGACCACACACACACACACACACACACACACACACACACACACACACACACACACACACACACACACACACACACACACACACACACACACACTCTTTATATAACTTAGTCCAAGTGGTGGTCAGAATGTTTGTCTTAACTAGCCTGATAACTCCAACATGTCTGATATGAACATTGACATAAACCCTCTACATACTTGAGTTTCTCCAGTCTGCAGTGTGGATCCTCCAGTCCAGCAGAGAGCAGTCTGACTCCTGAGTCTCCTGGGTGATTGTAGCTCAGGTCCAGCTCTCTCAGGTGTGAGGGGTTTGACCTCAGAGCTGAGACCAGAGAAGCACAGCCTTCCTCTGTGACTAGACAGCCTGACAGCCTGCAAAGAGTCAAATCATATTAAAACCACACTGCTATTCTTTGGTGGTGGAAATAGTGGCAGTATATATTTTTCAACATATTCAGATGCATCAGTGTCCTGAAACCTGCCATATCTATTAATACATTAATGTATCATTATTAGAGATTATCATAATATTGCTTGTAGAGAGAAAAATGTATAGTACAAATATTTGAGTAGACTGACCAGAGCAGTTTAAAAAGCAGTATCAGTCAAAAGTCAGACAGTGAGGTATCAGATTTAGATTGTATTGAGTATACAGTCCACACCATATCTATTTTGACAGTGAAGCTAACATTTTCAATGTGGCTCTGTACTCCAGCATGTTGGATTTGAGATCAAATGTTTCATATGAGGTGACAGTATATAATGTCACCTTTTATTTGAAAGTAATTTCATACATTTCTGTTTCAACGTTTAGAAAAATGAAAGAACTTTATGTATCTAGTCCTCCTATTTGAAGAAGTCATAAGTATTCTGACCAATTCACTTATAGTGTATTAAAGTAGTCAAAAGTTGAGTATTTGGTCCCAAACTCGTTGGATGCATTTGCAGTTTGTTTTGGTTGTGTTTTGGGTTATGTTTTGCCCAATAGTAACTGAATGGTGGATGATGACTGGAGTAATCTTCTGTCTAAGTGAGAAGATAACATGTTTCTAAACACTACTAAATTAATCCTGATGATGACATGATTAAGAAAAATCATGAATGAATCATGAATAATAATGAATGAGAAAGTTACAGAGGCTACAACAAAACATGCTAACCTCTCACCATTAACCTCAAATAAAAGGTGACATTCTGTACTGTTGCCTAATATGAAACATTATATCTCAAATCCAAAATGCTGGAGCATAGCACCAAATGTAAAACTGTAAGCTTCACTGTCCAAACACATATGGTGTGGACTATGTGTGCCTGGTAAACACATGTGGATCTGGTGAACAGTTATCACTTGTTGACCAACTACAGGAATACTGACCTCAGAGTCTCCAGTTTACAGTGGGGATTTCCCAGTCCAGCAGAGAGCAGCTTCACTCCTGAATCCTTCAGGTCATTGTTACTCAGGTCCAGCTCTCTCAGGTGTGAGGGGTTTGACTTCAGAGCTGAGACCAGAGAAGTACAGCCTTCCTCTGTGACTAGACAGCCTGACAGCCTGCAAAGAATCAAATCATATTAAAACCACACTGCTATTCTTTGGTGGTGAAAATAGTGGCAGTATATTTTTTCAACATATTCAGATATATCAGTGTCCTGAAACCTGCCATATCTATTCAAAAATTAATGTATCATTATTAGAAATGACAAATTATCAAAGTATTGCTTGTAGAGAGAAAAATGTAAAAGTAAAAATAAAGTGGTGTGAAAAAGTGTTTGCCCCCTTCCTGATTTCTTATTTGTTTGCATGTTTGTCACACTTAAATGTTTCAGATCATCAAACAAATTTAAATATTAGTCAAAGATAACAAGTAAACACAAAATGCAGTTTTGAAATGAAGGTTGTTATTATTAAGGGCAAACAAAATCCAAACCTACATGGCCCTGTGTGAAAAAGTATTTGAAAAATGGGAAAAAAGGCGCGGCTTATAGTCTGAAAATTACGGTACTTAAATGTCATTTTATGTACTCACAAAGCAGCTCTGGAGGCTTTGACCACTGGCAGCAGCCTCAGAAGACCTTCCTCGGATCTGGAGTATTTCTTCAGGTCAAACACATCCAGCTCCTTTTCTGAAGTCAGCAACACAAAGACCAGAGCTGACCACTGTGCAGGTGACAGTTTGGCTCCTGAGAGACTTCCTGATCTCAGGTAGCTTTGGATCTCCTCCACTAGAGAATGGTCATTCAGTTCATTCAGACAGTGGAACAGATTGATGCACCTCTCTGGAGAGGGATTCTCCCTGATCTTCTCCTTGATGTACTTGACTGTTTCATCATGGCTCTGTGAGCTGCTTCTTGTCTTTGTCAGTAGACCTCGTAAGTGCTTCTGATTGGACTCCAGTGAGAGGCCCAGAAGGAAGCGGAGGAAAAGGTCCATGTTTCCTGTCTCACTTTGTAAGGCTTTATCCACAGCACTCTTGTAGACTGTAACTTTACGCTTCTGTCTGATCCTCACAGAAAAGTTGATTGAGGTTTGGCCATTAGATTCTCGTTGTTGTTGATGAATGAGAGGAACACATATACAGCAGCCAGAAACTCCTGTATGCTCAGATGCACGAAGCAGTACACCTTGTCCTGGTACAGCCCACATTCCTCTTTAAAGAGCTGTGTGCACAATCCTGAGTACACTGAGGCTTCATTGACATCAATGCCAGCCTCTTTCAGGTCTTCTTCATAGAAAATCAGATTGCCATTCATAAGCTGTTGAAAAGCCAGTTTTCCCAGTGACAGAATGATCTCTTCATTCCAGTGTGGACCTGTCTCTTCTTTCCCAAGATACTTTTCATTCTTCTGTTTGGTATGAAACACCACAAGGTGTGAGTACATCTCAGTCAGAGTCTTGGGCATCTCTTCTCTCTTGTCTGTACTCAACATGTGTTCAAGGACTGTTGCAGAAATCCAACAGAAGACTGGAATGTGGCACATGATGTGGAGGCTCCTTGATGTCTTTATGTGTGAGATGATTCTGCTGGCCAGGTCCTCATCACTGAATCTCTTCCTGAAGTACTCCTCCTTCTGTGGGTCATTGAACCCTCGTATCTCTGTCACCTGGTCAACACACACTGAAGGGATCTGATTGGCTGCTGCAGGTCGGGTAGTTATCCAGAGGAGAGCAGAGGGAAGCAGATTTCCCTTGATGAGATTTGTCAGCAGAACATCCACTGAGGTTGACTCTGTGACGTCACAACAGATCTTGTTCTTCTGGAAGTCTAGGGGCAGTCGGCACTCATCCAGACCATCAAAGATGAACAGAACTTTGTACTTGTTGTAGTTGGAGATTCTTGATTCTTTGGTTTCCATTGAGAAGTGATTGAGAAGTTCAATGAAAGTGTGTTTTTCCTTTTTCATCAAATTCAGCTCCCGAAAAGGGAATGAAAATACAAATTGGACATCCTGATTTGCTTTTCCTTCAGCCCAGTCCAGAATGAACTTCTGCACAGAGACTGTTTTTCCAATGCCAGCGACTCCCTTTGTCAGCACAGTTCTGATACGTTTGTCTTGTCCAGTTAAGGGTTTGAAGATGTCGTTACATTTGATTGCAGTCTCTGGTCTTGCTTGTTTCCTGGTTGTTGTCTCAATCTGTCTCAGCTCATGTTCATTATTGACCTCTCCTGTTCCACCCTCTGTGATGTAGAGCTCTGTGTAGATCTTATTGAGAAGTGTTGGGTTTCCTTGTTTAGCGATCCCCTCAAATACACATTGAAACTTCTTCTTTAGATTAGATTTGAGTTCACGTTGGCAAATCACAGCAAGCTCATCTGAATGAAGAAATATATATTAAGGATATAAGGATATTAATATTACGTCTGTTTTAATGCCTACAGTATTCTAGGACTGTTATACATTTTTTAATTATAATCATTTCTTCGTTTAACTGTCTGTGTAAATAAAATTGTATTCTCTCTCTCTCTCTCTCTCTCTCTCTCTCTCTCTCTCTCTCTCTCTCTCTCTCTCTCTCTCTCTCTCTCTCTCTCTCTCTCTCTCTCTCTCTCTCTCTACAAAACAACAACACAACACAGCACATCCCTGCTGCCACTTGATGAGGTCACTAGGTGTTGTGTTAAGGCTGCTACAATATCATTGAGTTACACAGCTACTTTAGCTGTACTTTAGCTACAGCTTTTAAATGTTCTAAAACAGCATTCAACATGAGGCAGACAGCTCTTACTTTTCTCCAGTGTGTCAGCAAGCTCCTTCTGGTTCATTTTCCTCAGGACGTGCAGTGTGATCTTCAGAGCCCCCTCTCTGGCACTGCTCTCCTGCTTCTCATCTGGTTGATGACTCTGTGAAGACTGACCACTGAGAATCTCTGACTCTGATATCTCCTGTTGGTTTCTGTGGACAAAAGATGAGATTACATCTCCTCATCCAGGGAGTACACACACACACACACACACACACAGACACACACACACACACACACACACACACACACACACACACACACACACACACACACACACACACACAGGGAGGGAATGTTGTGTTTGTTTAATATTGTTTTAGGACTATGAACATTGAAAAAAGTATTAGCCTATGGATTATGAAAACAACAAAAAGAAATGGGAAAATGGGAGAGGAGAAATGACTAGAGACAGTGTTGTTTAACTCACTGACCATGACCCATGAGTTCTTCTTACCTTTGTTCACTAGAAAAGTCTCCCTCTCTAAAGGATATAGGATGATGCATAGACCAGTCACTCTTCATGGACACACAGCTGGGTACAGGGGAGGCTGGTCTCTCCTGCTTGATTGGGCTTCAACACAACAGAGACAAACATTACATCTCTCATCTACTCTGAACTCAGATGGGGAAACATAAGAAGAGTTTCACTCCAAAACGCTATATATCCATTTTCAGAAATGTTAGTAAATTAGCTTCTATTGTTTAAAGAAATTATCAAATAAATTGTTGTTTTTTCTCACTATCTAATCATGGCAGGGGGTTGTTCAATAACAGACATGTGTTTCTTTAAAATCGATCAATTAATGGCTTCATTTCAGAGAGACAAATGTTTTTTTTTGCAAAATGCTATATATCTGTCTTACTCTCAGAGAAATAAGTAGTACTGCTAGATTTTACACAGTTAAATGTAATAAATAACTAAATTTTTAATAAAGAACTGTACAAATGATACACTTATGACATCAATATTTAAATATTGTAAAATAATAATTCAATATAGTAATATGAGATCTGTATGTAAAACATTTACATTTGATATTTTAGTCATTTAGCAGATGTTTTTTATCCAGGGTCCGGTTTTCCAAAAGCATCTTAAGGCCAAGTTCATCATTAGAACCTTCGTAGGAGCATTGTTAAATCTCTGAGCTGTTTCCCAAAACCATCGTTATTAACGTTGCACTTGAAAACGCTGATATTCTAACACCCGCCTCAGACCACTTGTAGAACAGCCAAGTGCGTCGTTAGATGCTTTTTTGCCCTCTCGCGTCACTTTATACACAGAAGATCTCCGCTAAACATAGAATCACATGGTTTATCCGTCTCTCTGTGACCGCAGATAAATTCAGAACAAAGTTGACTACAAATACAAAGTTGCCAATGTCTTTGTAATTGATTCAAACAAGGGAAGTACACAAATTATGCTTCAAATGAAAACCGAGATGACTGCATTACAATATAAACAGTAGGCTATAGGCCTATTTCAATCATATTGGAATATATTCCATGTTCAATATATTTAGTTTTATTTTGCTACTTGTAGGCTACTGTCTGTAAATTGTCTCAATATATTTCATGATGTGTAGCCTAACATGTGCCCAATGATGTGCCGAATCTGTGATTTAGTGCATTTTTATTGTGTAAGCATTAGAATAAACTACCTCAATATTTGCAGCTGTAGGTGATAATATCTTTCTAGAAGCTGATCCGTGGTCAGTATTGTGAAATAATTATAATGTTAAGGAAAGATTTTAATGGAGAAAACTGATCCGAGAGCAGCGCTCCCCTTCTTTCGATCCTATCAGTGTCGATACATGCTCCACCGGACGTGACTGATCCAGTTTCTACTTGTCTGCCTGCGGATATGGAACTCTGACCTGTTCAACGGACGTGTGACCTTGTCCCGAACCTGCTGTTTCGACCCTCTCTCTCTCTCTACCACTCCTGCTGTCTCGACCTCTGAATGCTCGGCTATGAAAAGCCAACTGACATATACTCCTGAGGTTCTGACGTGTTGCAACCTCTATAACCACAGTGATTATTATTTGACCCTGCTGGTCATCTATGAACATTTGAAAATCTTGAAGAACGATCTGGCCTTAATGGCCATATCCTCTTATAATCTCCCCCCAGCACAGCCAGAAGAGGACTGGCCACCCCTCAGAGCCTGGTTCCTCTCTAGGTTTCTTCCTAGGTTCCTGCCTTTCTAGGGAGTTTTTCCTAGCCACCGTGCTTCTACATCTGCATTGCTTGCTCTTTGGGGTTTTAGACTGGGTTTCTATATAAGCACTTTGTGACAACTGCTGATGTAAAAAAATATATAATTGTGGTACGCATATGAAGCAGACCAGGCCAGGGTTTAGGGTTTGAGAAAACAAAGAAGTAAAAATGACTTCCTTAGTTGTTAGTATAAAAAAATGTAACTCAGCATTGTTGGTTAAGGGCTCGTAAGTAAGCATTTCACAGTTGATAATGTTTCAGGACTATGAAAATGGAAAAAAGTATTAGCCTATGGATTATGAAAACAACAAAAATAAATGGGAAAATGGGAGAGGAGAAATGATTAGAGACAGTGTTGTTAAACTCACTGACCATGACCCATGAGTTCTTCTTACCTTTGTTCAGTAGAAAAGTCTCCCTCTCTAAACACTATAGGACGATCCATAGACCAGTCACTCTTCATGGACACACAGCTGGGTACAGGGGAGGCTGGTCTCTCCTGCTTGATTGGACTTCAACACAACAGAGACAAACATTACATCTCTCATCTACTCTGAGCTCAGATGGGGAAACAAGAGTTTCATTCCAAAACGCTATATATCCATTTTCAGAAATGTTGGTCAATTAGCTTTTATTGTTTAAATAAATTATTAAACCACTACAAGGCTTTATAAAGGTGTCTAAAGTGTGTAATTTCCACTTTAAAATGTCAGACTTGATTTTCCCTGATGAAAAATGTATGAACCCCTACAGAAAATATCCCTTAATTATAATCCACATAAAAATGCACATTTGCTATTGCTGCAGGATTATTTTCCTGCTGTGAGAAACTGGGTCAAATGAAGATATGGCATCTGTAAATGCATTCATCTTAAGGTAGCTAGGTGAGACGACCACGTATCACAGTCAAATATACAGGATACGAACATTACATTCCAGCAAAACAATGGTTTTAAATCACATCTCAAATCTACAATAGTTACATTGAAGGTACCCATTAGTAATAATTTCTGATGAAAAAACACAAATGTGATTTTCTTTCTCCTATATAGCACTTTGGAATATAAATTATTAAACAATATTGTCAGCTCACCTCTTAGCTTTGGTGTCATGTCCCCCAAAGAGACTCATTTTAGAGACAGGGCCCCCCTCCTCTCTCTCCCCAGAGATACTCCTTTTAGAGGCAGGGCCCCCATCCTCTCTCTCCCCAGAGAGACTCCTTTTAGATGCAGGACCCCCCTCCTCTCTCTCCCCAGAGAGACTCATTTTAGAGACAGGGCCCCCCTCCCCTCTCTCCCCAGAGAGACTCATTTTAGAGGCAGGGACCCCCTCCTCTCTCTCCCCAGAGAGACTCATTTTAGAGGCAGGGCCCCCCTCCTCTCTCTCCCCAGAGAGACTCATTTTAGACCACTGACCCCTAAACAGAGATGCAGCATGTTGGTTGTGGTGAACACAGTGACAACGAATTATTGAATGTCAATTGTTCTATTTTATTCATGATCTCTCAGAAATAAAACAGTTTACTAATAGATACATCCAAACAGTCAGGTGATTTAATGTAATGACTTTTTCTAGCCCAATGACTACTCAAAACCCACCAACAAGGCCTGAAAACTAGGCCAAAACATAGCCCCTGATATGCCTACATACATTATTTCAATATGTAGGCAAGATGTAAGCTGAATGATTTAGCAGCTTGCTTAGTTCAAATTGACAGATTAATTTATTTAACATGAACAGCAAGACGATGTTGAGGTAGGAAGTGCTTCTGTTGCCCAGTAGCCTGCTGGAATAGGTTACTGAGAATGGGGTCGTAATTTCAATCAATGAATCAAATATTAATAATATGGATATGAACTGAATAGGCCCATGCTTGTCAACAACAGCCAGGTTATTTTTATACCTGTAGCCTAATCTGGCTGACTGTTACCTTCAATCTAATGCATTCTAACATCTGATCAGCAATTGAAATAGAACTGTGACCATGGTGACACTTGATAACTTCCAATTGAATTAACTAAACATGGCCATTAATAATTACATAATAACACAAGGCTACAACAACAATAAACTGAAGTTATAGGCTTACTTTAATGACAATGATAATAGCCTACCTCATAACATGTGGGCCTACTGATTAGTTTCCACTTTGAAAACTGCATCAGCAACTCAGCTCAAGTAGCAGTTCTACTAACTAGTAATATCTCATTCCAGGTATTCATTCTTACTCTGTCCTTTAGAATAGATTATTATTCAGAAATACTTAGAAATACTCACTTTATTTTTTAGTTCTCTCCATATCGTGTTTTCTGCTCTGTCGTCTCAAAATGGATCCTGTACAAAAGAACAACTTTACTTTCTGTTTCAGCTCAACCGTCTCCCTCCCCTGATAATAAAGTGTTGTATTGGTATCTTCCACTAGATGGCAGTAAACACCTGCTGTAACTAGACTTTACAATAGTAAGTGTTATGTTTCTTGGTCCTGGTGACTCCTGGGAAGTGTCTCAGAGGAGGAGTGCTGACCTAGGATCAGGTCCCCCTGTCCATGTAATCTTATTCATTATGATTGTTTTGTCTCATGTCTCTTTATATTAATATACCCTGGGGACCATGTAGCTGGATTGAAATCACCTTGTTATATAACCTTCATTGTTGCTCAGTGGTACTTCAATTGGCCGGACCATGCCCAATTCTTTCACACAGTAATGCTCCAGCATCCACTCAGAGCTTATGCATCTAATGCATTCCTCAAATATTGCAGAGTTGTTAAGCAAGTCCCTGAGATCGTCATGTTCAACCACATTTATTTGCTTATTTGTAAGATGAAACCTGAGGGGATCGCTGTAGTGTGTCATAAATGCATCAAAAATGGTTCTGAGGTCCTCAACAATGCTATTCTATACCGTAGCTGGGATGCAGTGTTCTTCACTGATGTTCTAAATAAAAAGACAGATAGTTTTTGAGATCTTCAATTAGCTGCTCAGTGTTGATCTCTGTGGCTTGAACATATTCAGCCTCTGGCAGACCTTCTACATCGCTCATGTCATCTTCAATGGGATCAGTCCTAATCTCAAATTCATCATGAGGGCAATTCTCATCTAAGTTGGCGCTTAAAAGCTCTGTGGTTTTGGTAGATGTGAGACCGATAGACGCTGAAACATCTATTTGTTTTCCCACACCCATTAAGTCCACAGGTAATTAGAAAATGTGGTTCATGCTGGTGATAGAGGCCAATGTGTGAGTAGTTTGGACACAGAGAAAGAATGCTCGTTGCAAAGTGGACAATTGAAGAGAGTTGGCATTCTTCAGAAAGATTGTGAACCTTGGAATGATGGGATGGAATCATGGAGATCATTGGTACTCAGCCACTTGCAGACATCATCAAGGGACCAGTCTTCCACAGCCACACTCAAATAAAAGTTGACACATAGCGCAAAAGTGAAATGTATTAGTGTTGAGGCTAAAACAAAACCTATCCCACTCTTTCCAGACAACCACCTTTCCTCCTAATTTGTATTTATGGTTGTTCCATAACGAAGCAGAGCTTGTCAGGAAAGGTGAAGATGTCTGTCTCTTATAATATGGGATTCTGCAGTCCCACATTTAAGTGTTGACTCAGATAATATGATGCTCCAAATCGGGCATTAAGTTATTCTTCCATGTCAACCCAAATTGGCCTATTAGAGTTCTCAATAAAGAGAGCCTATCTGGGCAGGTATAAAGGCTTCTTGCTATAATTACATGTTAGGGAGCTTTAATCCTCCCTTCTAAGTCTTTACCTGTAATCTAGCTTTGTTCATTCTCGCCCTTTTAATAGTCCAAATGAATCATTTTGTCTATGGTGTTAAAGGTGTAGGCAGGTATGGACAGTGGAAACATGCTGATGATGTAATTCAGTTTAGGAGCTTTAACCATCTTTATAACATGTGGCCTACCCCACAATGAGATGTGTAGCTTGTCCCAGTTCTTCAACTGGAGTTGAATTTTGTTCAAACACTGTATTGATTGATTGATTGATTGACTGCAAATACATTCATTCACCATTCAGTTAGTGCTGGAAAAGATGAAGGAATTACACAGAACACACTATAATAAAACTGTATTGATTGATTGATTCACTATTCAGTTAGTATTGGATAGACAAAGGAGTAACACAGAACACACTATAATCACACTGTAAATACATCCAAATACTTTATAGAGGCTAACCTGTTAGTAGATCCATAGCGAGCTTTAAACATTGTCTTGCTTTGGTCTGAAATACAGAGGACAGAACAATCCGCCCCAATACACCAACCTGAAAGACATCAATTAGACACAAACACAACATAAACAACATGAGTATTCAATATCAAATGCATCTAACTAATCTAATCTGTTTTATGTATTCTTCTTTTTGTCAAGTCGAACATAATCTACATTGGGTCATCTGTGTGTGTGTGTGTGTGTGTGTGTGTTACCTGTTCGTGGTGGTTGATACATTTCTCTATCAGAGCTCACAGCTCCCAAACTCTCCACCACTTAACTGGACAGGGGCAGGATAAGCCAGGTACTAACGGGAGAAGGATGGAAGGAGATGGTGAGAAAGTATATCATGGGTTTAAATGACTACAATTTCTCAATATTGAGTCTAGCTAGCTAAAGTTAGCTAACGTTACAGTACCTTTAACTAGCTAGCTACTGTAGCTAACGTTAGCTAAAACGTACCAACATTTATACAACAATTACCAGCTAACATTACAGGCTATGTAGCTTGGCTGGCTGATGAAAAACCAAGAGTACATTACATCATGTATTGTTTTTTAGTTATTTGATAGTAGTTTGATGAATTATTATCTTAGCTAGCGAATAGCTAAGGTTCACTCACCTTTCACGTCAATCCGTTGCAAGTCATCTCTTACTGGTCGCGTCTCTCCAACCATCCGCGCGCTTCCCGCTTCCAGTAGTCTTTTGACCAACGGTCTCAATTTGAATTCTGCGCTGGAGCGCCCTTTACTCACGAGGGCGCTGCTGGTTCCAAAACGAACCCCTCTTTTGAAAAGGCTTCTTCAAAGAACCCCTGAAGTCTACAACGGTTCAACAACGAGCTGATGGCAGAGTATAGGCTTGGAAATTCATCTTAAGTTATATTTTTTACCTTATATTATCCTAAAGGATCCTACAGGAAGCTTTTCTTTTAAGAGTGTAGTTCACTTTTACTCATTTATCTGCAAAACCATGCCTTCCGAGTTGTAAAGGGGTGGCCAGCCACATAATTAGTTTTAAAAGTCTACCATGACAACAACTATCCCATTGACTATATCCAGTAATAGTTTCTTATTGTTCTAGTTAAGATCTCACAACACAGTTACGCTGCTACAATTAAGGCATAAGCCATAAGTATATATCATTTGAAAATGCAAACAAAATTGGCTTGAATTTGTCGTGTAATAACAATTTAAAAAAACACCAAAAAGGTCAATACTAATAATTCATCATAAAATGTTTGTCCTCTGTAGTTGCGAGTCTTAATTTTTTTGCTGAAATCCATACTTTTTCATTAAACGTTAATCAAATACAAACACCAACATTTTCCTCCTTTTTGTTTCTCGAAGGTGGAAACTGAGTGCATGTGTCAATTGAATATCCAATGACGTAGACCAAGGGCTCCAAATACTTGTTGTCCAATCAAATCACACAATCTACAGATGGGGCGTCAACCAAATACAACTTTATTGATTGGCACATTTTCTGTCCAGGGACACTGAGAAAAAAAAACCATTAAAGATAAATCATAGAAATATATTTTTCTTTTACATATTACAATAATTGTATAGCCTAGGACGACGCCCAATAAAGGGGTGGCTGTGACAGATAGATTATTCCCATACCCTGTGGATATACATGCAGGGCTTTACACCATGTTGGGGACGACGCCCAATAAAGGGGTGGCTGTGACAGATAGATTATTCCCATACCCTGTGGATATACATGCAGGGCTTTACACCATGTTTGTGCATACCGACATCATATCCTATCAAAGGGTCGGAGACAGTTATGTACCCCTCCTGAGAACAGTTCATATAGATGGCAAGGATGGGGATGTAGTCAGTGTTAACTATGACAAGCCACACTACGTAACTGTAAGAAATAAATATATTGAAAACATTCAGCTTGAGATCAAAACGGATCAGAACCAAAATATAGAGTTTACTTATGGAAAAGTGATTGTAAAACTCAAATGTAGACCTGTCAAAGCTTCTCTAAATATCTAATAAAAAACAAAAACAATAATAATATATATATATATATATATATATATATATATATTTCAATACAAAAATAAAATGGTTATGGTAGACAAATACCATCTCGATCCTAACCACTATGTATCATCCTATGTTGATCAAGTGGGTAATGGATTTCCTGGTTATTATGGAATCCAGACCATGTATGGTTCGGGGATAGGGGGTATATATCGTAACCTCTTTAGGATGGTTATACCCTTTATGAAGAGAGGCATTAGCATAGCCAAACCTCATTTAAAATCAGCAGCCAAAAACATAGTAAGTGAAGTGATGGCTAATGCTATGACTAGACGTGGGTCATCAGATCCTGACCATCAAGAAGGATCAGGCCTCATGCTGTTGTCTCAAAGACCAAAAAAGAGACCTCTGGGTAGAAGACGTATGTCCTCCCTTAAAAAGAGACCTCTGGGTAGAAGACGTATGTCCTCCCTTAAAAAGAGACCTCTGGGTATAAGACGTATGTCCTCCCTTAAAAAGAGACCTCTGGGTATAAGACGTATGTCCACCCTTAAAAAGAGACCTCTGGGTAGAAGACGTATGTCCTCCCTTAAAAAGAGACCTCTGGTTAGAAGACGTATGTCCTCCCTTAATAAGAGACCTCTGGGTAGAAGACGTATGTCCTCCCTTAAAAATAAACCTCTGGGTAGAAGACGTATGTCCTCCCTTAAAAAGAGACCTCTGGGTATAAGACGTATGTCCTCCCTTAAAAAGAGACCTCTGGGTATAAGACGTATGTCCACCCTTAAAAAGAGACCTCTGGGTAGAAGACGTATGTCCTCCCTTAAAAAGAGAACTCTGGGTAGAAGACGTATGTCCTCCCTTAAAAAGAGACCTCTGGGTATAAGACGTATGTCCTCCCTTAAAAAGAGACCTCTGAGTAGAAGACGTATGTCCTCCCTTAAAAAGAGACCTCTGGGTAGAAGACTTATGTCCTCCCTTAAAAAGAGACCTCTGGGTATAAGACATATGTGCTCCCTTAAAAAGAGACCTCTGAGTAGAAGACGTATGTCCTCCCTTAAAAAGAGACCTCTGGGTAGAAGACGTATGTCCTCCCTTAAAAAGCGGAGGTTAACCGCTGGAAGAAAGTCAGTAAGTCAAAGACGACGTAAAGTGAGGAGGTCTCGACCAAAAACTGCTAAAATATATACGGTTTTCTAAAAGAACAATCAACATGTCTCTTTTACACCGCATGTCCTCTGGAGCTCTAAAGACAGAGCTCCATCTATTCATGGACCCCTTAACCCAGTTTCCAATAGATAGGTCCTGTTATGTGGAGATAGCCCCACTCTCTGCCATTACAGACAATGGACCTATAGAGTTCTTCACCCCAGGCCATGGTGACAACTACCTGGACCTCAACAACACAGACAATGGACCTATAGAGTTGTTCACCCCAGGCCATGGTGACAACTACCTGGACCTCAACAACACAGACAATGGACCTATAGAGTTGTCCATCCCAGGCCATGGTGACAACTACCTGGACCTCAACAACACAGACAATGGACCTATAGAGTTGTCCATCCCAGGCCATGGTGACAACTACCTGGACCTCAACAACACAGACAATGGACCTATAGAGTTGTTCATCCCAGGCCAAGGTGACAACTACCTGGACCTCAACAACACAGACAATGGACCTATAGAGTTGTCCATCCCAGGCCATGGTGACAACTACCTGGACCTCAACAACACCTTATTACCTTTGCGTCTCAGAGTGGCCTGAAGAGATGGGACCAATATTGCAAATGATGCCAAGGTGAGCCTCATTAATTACCCCTTGGCTACCATCTTCTCCCAAGTGGATGTGACTTTGGGTGAACGCCTTATCAGTCAAAGCAGTGCCACCTATCCTTACAGGGCTATCCTGGAATGTTTACTAAACTACTCCGAAGACACTTTGAAGACACAGTTCAGCGCTGGGCTGTTTAGCAAGGATACTGCTGGAGCTTCTATGGAAGCCATAGACGCCACGACTGGTGAGTCTTTCATTTTGTTCATAATGTATCTAACATTTATCCGGTTACGTGCTGGAACATGTGTCAACATGTCATGCAGAACATTATCTTCAACATGTATTTGATCTTCAACCTGTAAGGTCTCCGGTCCAGGCATTACCAGGGCAGGCCTCTCTCTGTGCTCTTCCTCCTTTAAGAGTTCCGGTAGGGAAAGCGATAAATGGTTGGTCTCTCTCTCACCTTGTTTTACCAAGGCCAAATACCTTTGCAAAGAGGTTTGTGTATTTTTGAACCTTATAATAGGGATTCAAACCTTTTCTGTTCAAAATATCCTTCATGGCCGTATCCAAATCATTTCCTGCTGTTTGTCTGATATTTTCAGGACCCTGTTGTTTAAGTCTATCCAACTCTTGTTGAGGCACTACGTACATTTTATTGGCCATCACACTCTGTGTTCAAGCCCCACGCCTGGCCATCACACTCTGTGTTTAACCCCCACGCCTGGCCATCGCACTCTGTGTTCAACCCCCACGCCTGGCCATCACACTCTGTGTTCAACCCCCCCCCTGGCCACAGTAAGGCTGGTGATGAAGGGCAGGGCTCCCCCCCCCCTGGCCACAGTAAGGCTGGTGATGAAGGGCAGGGCTCCCCCCCCTGGCCACAGTAAGGCTGGTGATGAAGGGCAGGGCTCCCCCCCCCCTGGCCACAGTAAGGCTGGTGATGAAGGGCAGGGCTCCCCCCCCTGGCCACAGTAAGGCTGGTGATGAAGGGCAGGGCTCCCCCCCTGGCCACAGTAAGGCTGGTGATGAAGGGCAGGGCCCCCCCCCCCCTGGCCACAATAAGGCTGGTGATGAAGGGCAGGGCTCCCCCCCCCCAGTAAGGCTGGTGATGAAGGGCAGGGCTCCCCCCCCCAGTAAGGCTGGTGATGAAGGGCAGGGCTCCCCTCCCCTGGCCACAGTAAGGCTGGTGATGAAGGGCAGGGCTCCCCTCCCCTGGCCACAGTAAGGCTGGTGATGAAGGGCAGGGCTCCCCCCCCTGGCCACAATAAGGCTGGTGATGAAGGGCAGGGCTCCCCCCCCCCTGGCCACAGTAAGGCTGGTGATGAAGGGCAGGGCTCCCCCCCCTGGCCACAATAAGGCTGGTGATGAAGGGCAGGGCTCCCCCCCCCCTGGCCACAGTAAGGCTGGTGATGAAGGGCAGGGCTCCCCCCCCTGGCCACAATAAGGCTGGTGATGAAGGGCAGGGCTCCCCCCCCCCTGGCCACAGTAAGGCTGGTGATGAAGGGCAGGGCTCCCCCCCCCTGGCCACAGTAAGGCTGGTGATGAAGGGCAGGGCTCCCCTCCCCAGTAAGGCTGGTGATGAAGGGCAGGGCTCCCCCCCCCTGGCCCCAGTAAGGCTGGTGATGAAGGGCAGGGCTCCCCCCCCCTGGCCCCAGTAAGGCTGGTGATGAAGGGCAGGGCTCCCCCCCCAGTAAGGCTGGTGATGAAGGGCAGGGCTCCCCCCCTGGCCACAGTAAGGCTGGTGATGAAGGGCAGGGCTCCCCCCCCCTGGCCACAGTAAGGCTGGTGATGAAGGGCAGGGCTCCCCCCCCTGGCCACAGTAAGGCTGGTGATGAAGGGCAGGGCTCCCCCCCCCCCAGTAAGGCTGGTGATGAAGGGCAGGGCTCCCCCTCCCAGTAAGGCTGGTGATGAAGGGCAGGGCTCCCCCCCCTGGCCACAGTAAGGCTGGTGATGAAGGGCAGGGCTCCCCCCCCTGGCCACAGTAAGGCTGGTGATGAAGGGCAGGGCTCCCCCCCCCCCAGTAAGGCTGGTGATGAAGGGCAGGGCTCCCCTCCCAGTAAGGCTGGTGATGAAGGGCAGGGCTCCCCCCCCCCAGTAAGGCTGGTGATGAAGGGCAGGGCTATACTGAGTGAAGGTAGAAGGAAACCTCCAGACTGTTGTATGGTCTTTTCTTCTGAAGACTGAAGCCCTTTTATTGGCAAAGAGTTTGATCGCTGCCTTTGGTCTCTTAGATTGTTTTAATTGGGTCGGGGTGAGTGGAATGCGTCCTTTGAGAAGATCCAAAGCAACCTCACATAGGGATAATATGAGATCTGAAGAACAACGGCCCAAGATGGCTTTACGTCATTTATGGGTAGCCACAAATAGGGATCTCAAGAGCGGTTGGTTTCTTTTTAAACGCAGATTAAAATAAATAAAAATCGGAATGTAAACTGTCGGCCACTCCCACAGAAACAATCCTGTTCTGAGCCTCAGGTGTTCTGGAGTATTCGATTTTAAATCCACGATTAAATAAGAAAATTGTGATTTGGTAGCTTCCTCATAGCTTTCCATAAAGTAGGAATTCTGCTGAGCTAGAATGTTTATTTGTAGTTTGTCTCTAGGGTTTTTGGATAAAACCCTAGAGACAAAGTAAAGCACTGACAAGTTTCGATGATGAGTGTATTGAATAAAAGCTTGAGCTATTTCAGGATGTTCACTACCGGCAAAAACCATATCATCCAAAACCAGCAGATGTTTTTTTATGAGGAGGTAAGAGTTCATCATCAGACAGGGATGCTGGTATTCCTTCAACAAATTAGATTTTTATTTTCTTCAACAACTCATCATACAAAAGTTGATAACATGATTAACACCACACAATATTGTCAGGTTTCTGAGATGTTCAGAATTCTCTAAAATCCTTTTTACAAAACAAGTTTTACCGCTATTGGATGGTCCTGCGATTAAGGCTGAAAATGGTAGTTGCAACCTAGGATGAAAACCTTCTACAGCATCCATTGTATCTTCAGTGTTAAGACACACAAGGATTGTAACATAAAGTCAGTAACCAAAGGGTAAAGTGGTCCCGTCAGGTAAAAGGATTGGAACATAAAGTCAGTAACCAAAGGGTAAGGTGGTCCCGTCAGGTAAAAGGATTGGAACATAAAGTCAGTAACCAAAGGGTAAGGTGGTCCCGTCAGGTAAAAGGATTGTAACATAAAGTCAGTAACCAAAGGGTAAGGTGGTCCCGTCAGGTAAAAGGATTGGAACATAAAGTCAGTAACCAAAGGGTAAGGTGGTCCCGTCAGGTAAAAGGATTGGAACATAAAGTCAGTAACCAAAGGGTAAGGCGGTCCCATCAGGTAAAAGGATTGGAACATAAAGTCAGTAACCAAAGGGTAAGGTGGTCCCGTCAGGTAAAAGGATTGGAACATAAAGTCAGTAACCAAAGGGTAAGGTGGTCCCGTCAGGTAAAAGGATTGTAACAAAGTCAGTAACCAAAGGGTAAGGTGGTCCCGTCAGGTAAAAGGATTGGAACATAAAGTCAGTAACCAAAGGGTAAGGTGGTCCCGTCAGGTAAAAGGATTGGAACATAAAGTCAGTAACCAAAGGGTAAGGTGGTCCCGTCAGGTAAAAGGATTGGAACATAAAGTCAGTAACCAAAGGGTAAGGTGGTCCCGTCAGGTAAAAGGATTGGAACATAAAGTCAGTAACCAAAGGGTAAGGTGGTCCCGTCAGGTAAAAGGATTGGAACATAAAGTCAGTAACCAAAGGGTAAGGTGGTCCCGTCAGGTAAAAGGATTGGAACATAAAGTCAGTAACCAAAGGGTAAGGTGGTCCCGTCAGGTAAAAGGATTGGAACATAAAGTCAGTAACCAAAGGGTAAGGTGGTCCCGTCAGGTAAAAGGATTGGAACATAAAGTCAGTAACCAAAGGGTAAGGTGGTCCCGTCAGGTAAAAGGGTTGGAACATAAAGTCAGTAACCAAAGGGTAAGGTGGTCCCGTCAGGTAAAAGGATTGGAACATAAGTCAGTAACCAAAGGGTAAGGTGGTCCCGTCAGGTAAAAGGATTGGAACATAAAGTCAGTAACCAAAGGGTAAGGTGGTCCCGTCAGGTAAAAGGATTGGAACATAAAGTCAGTAACCAAAGGGTAAGGTGGTCCCGTCAGGTAAAAGGATTGGAACATAAAGTCAGTAACCAAAGGGTAAGGTGGTCCCGTCAGGTAAAAGGATTGGAACATAAAGTCATTAACCAAAGGGTAAGGTGGTCCTGTCAGGTAAAAGGATTGGAACATAAAGTCAGTAACCAAAGGGTAAAGTGGTCCCGTCAGGTAAAAGGATTGGAACATAAAGTCAGTAACCAAAGGGTAAGGTGGTCCCGTCAGGTAAAAGGATTGGAACATAAAGTCAGTAACCAAAGGGTAAGGTGGTCCCGTCAGGTAAAAGGATTGGAACATAAAGTCAGTAACCAAAGGGTAAGGTGGTCCCGTCAGGTAAAAGGATTGGAACATAAAGTCAGTAACCAAAGGGTAAGGTGGTCCCGTCAGGTAAAAGGATTGGAACATAAAGTCAGTAACCAAAGGGTAAGGTGGTCCCGTCAGGTAAAAGGATTGGAACATAAAGTCAGTAACCAAAGGGTAAGGTGGTCCCGTCAGGTAAAAGGATTGGAACATAAAGTCAGTAACCAAAGGGTAAGGTGGTCCCGTCAGGTAAAAGGATTGGAACATAAAGTCAGTAACCAAAGGGTAAGGTGGTCCCGTCAGGTAAAAGGATTGGAACATAAAGTCAGTAACCAAAGGGTAAGGTGGTCCCGTCAGGTAAAAGTCATCTCTTGTCACAGACGACCCGGAATCTTTTAGTAAGTGGGGCATTACGTAGATGAAACCCCTTTTAATCCCTAACAATATTTTTGTAGGAGTTGAACATTTCTAAAACACTATTTCGGTCGTTTATAAAACCCTCAACTATGCGATTCCAAGTTTACACGCAGGGAATTTTGACAAAAACAAGCCCCAGGGGAGGGTAAACAGTTGCTTCTATCAAAGCAAAATAGTTTTGTGGTAAGTCAAAGTCACAGTGAATAATTTCAGGATGCCCCAAAGGATAACAAGAGGAACTCATTACTTGAGGATAAAGGGAAGTATAATCTATATATCCAATTTCCTCATCAGCTATATAACGTAAGGTCAAAGCATTGGTACGACCCCCAAACAAGGCCTGGCAGGGCTCCAGGGGTTGGGGTCAAAGGTGGAAAGGAAAGCTGGAACATGAGGATCAGACCTTGTGAGTTCTGTCCCCTCGTACTCCCACATCACCTTCCCTTTCACCCCATAAGCAGCCTGGAAAGAGGACCACTTGTCTTGGAACTCCAGGTACATTTCCCCCAAAGTCTTCTGGGTTAAGACACACATGGCCTGGGGCAGAAAGCAAGATTTACAACCATGGAAGATATTTTTTTTTTTTTACTTCTGTTTATTTTAATAAATACTTTCTTAAAGCTGCATTGTTGGTTAAGGGCTCGTAAGTCAGCATTTCACTGTAAGGTCTACACCTGATGTATTTGGCGCATGTGACAAATACAATTTGATTTGATTTGATCAAGGGATTGGAAAGAAGATAGGAAACACAGGATCTAGAATTGTGAGCTATAAAAGTGAAGTTTCTGTTATTGTCATCAGATTGCTGCTTATCAAACTTGGCATGTTTTTCTTCCAGAAGGCTGTCTTGGATGTACTGACGTTTTAGCAAAGCAACCATACGTTTGTGTAACTGGACCTCTCTGGCTTTCAGAGCCCTGTAAAAGGCTGTGAGAAACCTATCTTGAAGATCTATATCCTCGTCCCCACTGACGCTGTCCTCAATCAGTATAGGCTCTACCTCAGAATGTATTGTATCAAGCTGATTAGCCGCATCATACCTCAACACATCATCCTCATCATACCTCAACACATCATCCTCATCATACCTCAACACATCATCCTCATCATACCTCAACACATCATCCTCATCATACCTCAACACATCATCCTCATCATAGCTCAACACATCATCCTCATCATACCTCAACACATCATCCTCATCATACCTCAACACATCATCCTCATCATACCTCAACAGATCATCCTCATCATACCTCAACACATCATCCTCATCATACCTCAACACATCATCCTCATCATACCTCAACACATCATCCTCATCATACCTCAACACATCATCCTCATCATAGCTCAACACATCATCCTCATCATACCTCAACACATCATCCTCATCATACCTCAACACATCATCCTCATCATACCTCAACACATCATCCTCATCATACCTCAACACATCATCCTCATCATACCTCAACACATCATCCTCATCATAGCTCAACACATCATCCTCATCATACCTCAACACATCATCCTCATCATACCTCAACACATCATCCTCATCATACCTCAACAGATCATCCTCATCATACCTCAACACATCATCCTCATCATACCTCAACACATCATCCTCATTATAGCTCAACACATCATCCTCATCATAGCTCAACACATCATCCTCATCATACCTCAACACATCATCTTCATCATCAACATCATTGACACTATCATCATTGAATGTATGGACCTGTTTAGATGCAGTAATCAGTATATCATCCATCATCATCATCATCATCATCCTCCTCTTCCTCCTCTTCCTCCTCTTGCTCTTGTTGTATTGGGTCTGCTATGCTTGTATAGGCCTTGGAGGAGCCCCAAAAAACAATAAAATACAAAAAATATAAGAAATAGTGTATTAAAATAATAATAATAATAATAAATAAATTATAAGAATACATAAAAACAAATATTTAATTTTTTTAATAATAACAAAAAATATATAATGCTTTTTTAAACAGTTAATTTATTATGTGTTAACATATCAATATATCCTAACTCACTGTTTCTGTTTCTCACTGTTCGGACTTGGGTTACAGGGAAATAGCTGTCTGTTTGTTGACTAAACCTGTTTTTCTGTGGAGTCATGGAAGGCGTGTTTTCTTCCCACTGTCCATTGTCTGAGTCTGTCTTTTTACAAAAATAATAAACATAATATTGTTTTTAACATAGTCATTAAAAGTTATATCTATAATAAAACAGGCCATATCCATAAAGAGCATGTTCTTCAATCCAGTCCTTTTCAGACCAATCGTTCTCCTCGGTCAAAGGTGAAGCCATTCTGTCAACTTGAACTATGTGTCTGTGGAGCCGTGCTGGACTTTGAAATAGTGTCGGTGCCCTATTATATACTGAACGCCTCGGGGGGGTTTGGAGGCGTGTCTAGGTATGACAATCCCTCTGTTCTTGGGTTGGTTTGAGTTTCGTCTATGTCAAAGCCTGCTGTACAGAAAGAGAGGAGAACGTCGTTTTCACAATCATTCAAGCAGTCATTCAACGGAGGAGTCCATAATGCCTGGGTTGAACGCTGTACACGCTTCTACATGGAGTGTCAGCTGTAAACACAAGATTAGGTTATTAAAACATAGTACACCTTTTGTTTATTGCTTATTATATAAAGATTATTACTAATTTAATTGTTGACTCACATCTAAAATATCTTGATGCCGAGTGACTGAGTAAAGATACAGCTTCTGTCTGTTGTTCCTCAAACTCGTTATCCTCTATAACAATCACTTCTGTTTGTGGTGTTGCTTCTTGATCCACATCAATTACTTCGGGTACCTCCTGCATAAATGTAGGGTAACCTGTAGAATTTACATAATTTTACATTATACATTTTTTACTTAAAATTACTGATATTTTACATAAAATACAATATAGTATTAATATTAATTAATATAAAGGTTCAGAACTTTTGTAAAACATCACAGTACAGTAGAAACATATATGGCAAATAGAAATCCAATATGGATGGTGTTAAGAGATAGATGGGAGGTATTGAATGGAGTTGAAGGATGGGACTAATAACAACTAACAACAAATAATAACAAGATAGCTAATAATGTAAGCATACTGTGTCCATAATAAGTATATAGGTTGTAGGTTGGGAGCTTTTGGGAAAGAGCAGAGTTAGAAAGATATGGCATATAGAAGCAAACCGGATGGACATCATGAAAATGATCGGAGAGGTTGAGGGTAGAGGAAGTTCAGGAGCAAAAACAAACAAAATATAATTATTGTAAAATTGACTGTGTCCAAAAAATGTATATAGTAAGTATAAGCTGGAAGTAGAGGCCTAAGCATTGCTGTTCACTAGTTTACTCCAATTAGGGAAGCGGTTGGAAAGTAATAAAGGGGAATATATATTTTTTTAAAGGATATGCACTGTATGTATGTACAGTGAGGGAAAAAGTATTTGATCCCCTGCTGATTTTGTATGTTTGCCCACTGACAAAGAAATGATCAGTCTATAATTTTAATGGTACAGTGAGGGAAAAAAGTATTTGATCCCCTGCTGATTTTGTACGTTTGCCCACTGACAAAGAAATTATCAGTCTATAATTTTAATGGTAGGTTTATTTGAACAGTGAGAGACAGAATAGCAACAAAAAAATCCATAAAAAAGCATTTCAAAAATGTTATAAATTGATTTGCATTTTAATGAGGGAAATAAGAACTCTGAACTAGAGAAAACTGCAGACTTAAAGCAGAATAACTCTGAACTAGAGAAAACTTCTGCAGACTTAAAGCAGAAGAACTCTGAATTAAAGAAAACTTCTAAAGACTTGAAGCAGAAGAACTCTGAACTAGAGAAAACTTCTGAAGACTTAAAGCAGAAGAACTCTGAACTAGAGAAAACTTATGAAGACTTAAAGCAGAAGAACTCTGAACTAGAGAAAACTTCTAAAGACTTGAAGCAGAAGAACTCTGAACTAGAGAAAACTTCTAAAGACTTGAAGCAGAAGAACTCTGAACTAGAGAAAACTTCTAAAGACTTGAAGCAGAAGAACTCTGAACTAGAGAAAGACTTGGAGCAGAAGAATCAACAGGAAAAGTCATGTTCTATAAGTTAACTTCAGACTACACTCTTAGAAAAGAAGGCGCTACCTAGAACCGTAATGGTTTTTCAATTATCCTCATAGGAGAACCCTCTGAACATATTTTTTTTTTGTTACAAGTGGAACCCTTTCACCACTAAAAGGTTCTAAGTAAAAACTCAGAACAGACTAATAATACCCACCCAGTCCTGTAGATGAATACCTCTCTGAGTGGTTTTACAGTGTCTCCGTCCTGTAGATGAATACCTCTCTGAGTGGTTCTACAGTGTCCCAGTCCTGTAGATGAATACCTCTCTGAGTGGTTTTACAGTGTCCCAGTCCTGTAGATGAATACCTCTCTGAGTGGTTTTACAGTGTCCCAGTCCTGTAGATGAATACCTCTCTGAGTGGTTTTACAGCGTCCCAGTCCTGTAGATGAATACCTCTCTGAGTGGTTTTACAGTGTCCCAGTCCTATAGATGAATACCTCTCTGAGTGGTTCTACCGTGTCTCAGTCCTGTAGATGAATACCTCTCTGAGTGGTTTTACAGTGTCTCCGTCCTGTAGATAATACCTCTCTGAGTGGTTTTACAGTGTCCCAGTCCTGTAGATGAATACCTCTCTGAGTGGTTTTACAGTGTCCCAGTCCTGTAGATGAATACCTCTCTGAGTGGTTTTACAGTGTCTCCGTCCTGTAGATAATACCTCTCTGAGTGGTTTTACAGTGTCCCAGTCCTGTAGATGAATACCTCTCTGAGTGGTTTTACAGTGTCCCAGTCCTGTAGATGAATACCTCTCTGAGTGGTTTTACAGTGTCCCAGTCCTGTAGATGAATACCTCTCTGAGTGGTTTTACAGTGTCCCAGTCCTGTAGATGAATACCTCTCTGAGTGGTTTTACAGTGTCTCAGTCCTGTAGATGAATACCTCTCTGAGTGGTTTTACAGTGTCTCAGTCCTGTAGATGAATACCTCTCTGAGTGGTTTTACAGTGTCTCCGTCCTGTAGATAATACCTCTCTGAGTGGTTTTACAGTGTCTCAGTCCTGCAGATGAATACCTCTCTGAGTGGTTCTACAGTGTCTCCGTCCTGTAGATGAATACCTCTCTGAGTGGTTTTACAGTGTCCCAGTCCTGTAGATGAATACCTCTCTGAGTGGTTCTCCAGTGTCCCAGTCCTGTAGATGAATACCTCTCTGAGTGGTTCTACAGTGTCCCAGTCCTGTAGATGAATACCTCTCTGAGTGGTTCTCTAGTGTCCCAGTCCTGTAGATGAATACCTCTCTGAGTGGTTCTCCAGTGTTTCTGTGTTTAATCTACATGATATATCAGCTCTTACTGTTCTCTTCAGACTTGCTCATTCAAAACCTCTATTAGAGGCATTTTCACATTATCCCTGTAGGATCTGCTGGATCCTGGAGTGTTCAGAACATTAAAGCATGATCTTGCTTAAGGAAAAAAATAAGCCAACACATTCCCCCTTCCATATGTTTGGGGGAGACTCCCCAAACATATGAATGAAGGTTCTCTGGTCAGATGAGACAAAAATTGAGCTTTTTGGCCATCAAGGAAAACGCTATGTCTGGCGCAAACTCAACACCTCTCATCACCCTGAGAACACCATCCCCACAGTGAAGCATGGTGGTGGCAGCATCATGCTGTGGGGATGTTTTTCATCGGCAGGGACTGGGAAACTGGTCAGAATTGAAGGAATGATGGATGGCGCTAAATACAGGGAAATTCTTGAGGGAAACCTGTTTCAGTCTTCCAGAGATTTGAGACTGGGACGGAGGTTCACCTTCCAGCAGGTCAATGACCCTAAGCATACTGCTAAAGCAACACTTGAGTGGTTTAAGGGGAAACATTTAAATGTCTTGGAATGGCCTAGTCAAAGCCCAGACCTCAATCCAATTGAGAATCTGTGGTATGACTTAAAGATTGCTGTACACCAGCGGAACCCATCCAACTTGAAGGAGCTGGAGCAGTTTTGCCTTGAAGAATGGGCAAAAATCCCAGTGGCTAGATGTGCCAAGCTTGTAGAGACATACCCATAAGAGCGTTGTGCCAGTAACCGAAAGGTCGTTGGTTCTAATCCCCGAGCCGACTAGGTGAAAAACCTGTCGATGTGCCCTTGAGCAAGGCACTTAACCCTAATTGCTCCTGTAAGTCGCTCTGGATAAGAGCGTCTGCTAAATGACCAATTTATTTTTTTATTTATACCCCAAGAGACTTGCAGTTGTAATTGCTGCAAAAGGTGGCTCTACTAAGTATTGACTTTGGGGGGGTGAATAGTTATGCACGCTCAAGTTTTCTGTTTTTTTGTCTTATTTCTTGTTTGTTTCACAATGAAAAATATTTTTCATCTTCAAAGTGGTAGGCATGTTGTGTAAATCAATTGATACAAACACCCAAAAAATATATTTTAATTCCAGGTTGTAAGGCAACAAAATAGGAAAAATGCCAAGGGGGGTGAATACATTCGCAAACCACTGTATATCATGTATAATTAAAATGAATATGTTTTGTTTAACTGATTGAACAAACGTTTTGTTTTTAACTTTTATTTGTGGTGTGGTTTTCATATCAGCCCTTTTGGGCTTCCCATCCTCACCTGAACACCGTTTTTACCTGTTTATTTTCAAATCAGCCCTTTTGAGCTTCCAGCCTCACCTGAACACCGTTTTTACCTGTTTATTCTCATATCAGCCCTTTTGAGCTTCCAGCCTCACCTGAACACCGTTTTTACCTGTTTATTTATCTGCAGTGTTTTGTCTTTCACTTCTTTTCTTTGGTGTGAATAAATAAAACCTAAAACCTAATTGAGAAATGGTTTCACTTGCAATGACTTGTTATGTTTAAACCGTGATTTAAACTGAGACTCAGTGATATGACATGTAAGGCTGTGTGTCTGCCTGTATTCATATATGGACCTGATTTCCATTCAGACTGCTTTGTCCAGCCAAGTGGCACTTTGTGGGATACATTGAATGTAATGGAGTTGAAGTTGTGTTCCCAGCTGTCCACAGGATGGCGCCAGAGCAGCATAACTGGACGGGTGAGACATGAGTAATATACCAGGGAAATACACTATATATACAAAAGTATGTGGACAACCCTTCAAATTAGTGGATTCGGCTATTTCAGCCAAACCCGTTGCTGACAGGTGTATGAAATCGAGCACACAGTCATGCAATCTCCATAGACAAACATTGGCAGTAGAATTGTCTTACTGAAGTGCTCATTGACTTTCAACATGGCACCGTCATAAAATGCCACCTTTCCAACAAGTCACATTTCTGCCCTGCTAGAGCTGCCCCTGTCAACTGTAAGTGCTGTTATTGTGAAGTGGAAACGTCTAGGAGCAACAACGGCTCAGCCGTGAAGTTGTAGGCCACAGAAGCTCACAGAACGGGACCGCTTAGTGTCTATGGAGATTCCATGTCTGTGTGCTCGATTTTATACAACTGTCAGCAACCGGTGTGGCTGAAATAGCCAAATACACTAATTTGAAAGGGTGTCCACATACTGCTGTATATATAGTGTATAGTTACACAGTGTATTCGGAAAGTATTCAGACCCCTTGACCTTTTCCACATTTTGTTAAATTACAGCCTTATTCTAAAATTGATTAAATTGATTAAATTGTTTTTCGTCCTCATCAATCTACAAACAATATCCCATAATGACAAAGTTATGGGTTTTTAGAACTCCTGTGTTGTCTTGGTTGTGTGCTTAGGCTCCTTGTCCTGTTGGAAGGTGAACCTTCACCCCAGTCTGAGGTCCAGAGCGCTCTGGAGCAGGTTTTCATCAAGGATCTCTCTGTACTTTGCTCTGTTCATCTTTCCCTCGATCCTGACTAGTCTCCCAGCCCCTGCCACTAAAAAACATCCCCACAGCATGCTGCCACCACCATGTTTCACCGTAGGGATGGTGCCAGGTTTCCTCCAGACGTGACGCTTGGCATTCAGGCCAAAGAGATCAATCTTGGTTTCATCAGACCAGAGAATCTTGTTTCTCATGGTCTGAGAGTCTTTAGGTGCCTTTTGGCAAACTCCAAGCGGGCTGTCATGTGCCTTTTACTGAGGAGTGGCTTCCGTCTGGCCACTCTACCATAAAGGCCTGATTGGTGGAGTGCTGCAGAGATGTCCTTCTGGAAGGTTCTCCCATATCCACAGAGGAACTCTGGAGCTCTGTCAGAGTGACCATCGGGTTCTTGGTCACCTCCCTGACCAAGGCCCTTCTCCCCCGATTGCTCAGTTTGGCCAGGCGGCCAGCTCTAGGAAGAATCTAGGTGGTTCCAAACTTCTTCCATTTAAGAATGATGGAAGCCACTGTGTTCTTGGGGACCTTCAATGCTGCAGACATTTTTTGGTACCCTTCCCCAGATCTGTGCCTCGACACAATCCTACGGACAATTCCTTCGACCTCATGGCTTGGTTTTTGCTCTGACATGCACTGTCAACTGTGGGACCTTATATAGACAGGTGTGTGCCTTTCCAAATCATGTCTAATCAATTGAATTTACCACCGGTGGACTCCAATCAAGTTCTAGAAACATCTCAGGGATGATCAACGGAAACAGGATGCACATGAGCTCAATTTCGAATCTCATAGCAAAGGGTCTGAAAACTTCTGTAAATAATGTATTTCTATATATTTGCAAACATGTCTAAAAACCTGTTTTCACTTTGTCATTATGGGGTATTGTGTGTAAATTGATGGGGAAAAATAACTAATTTAATATTTTTTAGAATAAGGCTGTAACTTAACAAAATGTGGTAAAGGTCAAGGGGTCTGAATACTTTTTGAATGCACTGTAGATATAATGTGGACTGTATACTCAATACAATCTAAATCTGATACCTCACTGTCTGTCTTGGACTGATACTGCTTTTTAAACTGCTCTGGTCAGTCTATTCAAATATTTGGACTATACATTTTTTTCTCTACAAGCAATACTTTGATAATTTGTCATTTCTAATAATGAAACATCCATTTATGAATAGATAGAGCAGGTTTCAGGACACTGATTTAACTGAAAATGTTGAAAAATATACTGCCAATATCTTCCCCACCAAAGAATAGCAGTGAGGTTTTAATATGATTTGACTCTTTGCAGGCTGTCAGGCTGTCTAGTCACAGAGGAAGGCTGTGCTTCTCTGATCTCAGCTCTGAAGTCAAACCCCTCACACCTGAGAGAGCTGGACCTGAGCTACAATCACCCAGGAGACTCAGGAGTCAGACTGCTCTCTGCTGGACTGGAGGATCCACACTGCAGACTGGAGAAACTCAAGTATGTAGAGGTTTTATGTCAATGTTCATATCAGACATGTTGGAGTTATCAGGCTAGTTAAGACAAACATTCTGACCACCACTTGGACAAAGTTATGCGATGTCCGTCTCCAGTCCTTTTCTGCCGTCCATGACGATGTTAACTCCAGTGTTGGAAAAAGTACCCAATTGTCATACTTGAGTAAAAGTAAAGATACCTTAATAGAAAATGACTCAACTAAAAGTGAAAGTCACCCAGTAAAATACTACTTGAGTAAAAGTCTAAAAGTATTTGGTTTTAAATATACTTAAGTATCAAAAGTAAATGTAATTGCTATAATATGCTAAAGTATCAAAAGTAAAAGTACAAGTATAAATCATTTCAAATTCCTTACATAAAGCAAACCAGACGATTTTCTTGTTTTTAAAATGTACGTTCAGCCAAGGCACACTCCAACACTCAGACAATTTACAAACAAAGCATTTGTGTTTAGTGAGTCTGCCAGATCAGAGGCAGTAGGGATGTTCTCTTGGTAAGGGCGTGAATTGGACCATTTCCTGTCCTGCTAAGCATTCAAAATGTAACTAGTACTTTTGGGTGTCAGGGAAAATGTATGGAGTAAAAAGTATATTATTTTCTTTAGGAATGTAGTGAAGTAAAAGTAAAAGTAGTCAAAAATATAAATAGTAAAGTCAAGTACAGATACCCCAAAAAACTACTTAAGTAGTACTTTAAAGTATTTTTAGTTAAGTACTTTACACCACTGGTTAACTCTCTTTCTTAGCTAGCTCGACTATGCACTTGCCTCTGCTATCAATACACTGTGCTAACATTAGCCTATTCTGTACCACAGAAAATAACAGTTTTAAACAGTTGTAAAAACCCACTTCTTCCAGACAGAATAGTTTCTGTAGATTCAGACTTACTCATCACCAATCTTTTGTTATGTCTCGTGGGTTTCATAACCACGTCTGTATAATAATTCAATAATGATGAGACAGGAGACAGGAATCAGTTCAACCATTTATCTGGAACGTGATCATCTCAATACATACAAACCCCCATGATGCTCTGCAGTACAAATCCATTGTACAACAAATACATAGATAAGTAAATGGACACAAAACAAAACTCATAGAGGAATTTAAATGTTCAGTTGTAGAAAGTAGGGCCATGGGATAGGGTCAGAAAGGTCAGTATGTTTGATAACTGGTTACAGAGGTGACATAACAAGCATAAGGTCCATTATAACACAGTGAAGTAGAGGTGGGAGCTAAAAGCAGACATGGACAGTGAGACGGTGTGAGGAGGTCAGGGGTGAAACACTAGATCAGGACAGGTAGAAATGGCAGGGCTGGAAATAGACACAGAGACACATTCTGATCATGGCTCAGACCTGACCTGAGACACCCAAACAGAAGATGCCATAGCAAAGTCCTGTCCAGTAGGCTATATGGGATTTCCTTTCATCAAAATCCAAACCATGGAAATGTTTCAAATGTGTGTGTGTGTGTGTCCAGTGTGTGTGTGTGTGTGTGTGTGTGTCCAGTGTGTGTGAGTGTGTGTGTCCAGTGTGTGTGTGTCCAGTGTGTGTCCAGTGTGTGTAGGTGTGTATGTGTGTGTGTCCAGTGTGTGTCCAGTGTGTGTGTGTGTGTGTCCAGTGTGTGTGAGCGTGTTTGTCCAGTGTGTGTGTATGTGTGTGTGTCCAGTGTGTGTGTGTCTCCTGTGTGTGTGTGTGTGTCAGGTGTGTGTGTGTCCAGTGTGTGTGTGTGTGTGTGTGTCCAGTGTGTGTGTGTGTGTCCAGTGTGTGTGTCCTGTGTGTCCAGTGTGTGTGTTTGTCCAGTGTGTATGTGTGTGTGTGTGTGTGTGTCCAGTGTTTATGTGTGTGGGTCCAGTGTGAGTGTGTGTGTGTCCAGTGTGTGTGTGTCCCCAGCGTATGTGTGTGTGTCCAGTGTGTGTGTCAAGTGTGTGTGTGTGTTTGTGTGTGTCCAGTGTGTGTGTGTGTGTGTCCAGTGTGTGTGTGTGTCCTGTGTGTGTGTGTGTGTGTCCTGTGTGTGTGTGTCCAGTGTGTGTGTGTGTGTCCAGTGTGTGTGAGTGTGTGTGTCCAGTGTGTGTGAGTGTGTGTGTCCAGTGTGTGTGTGTGTGTGTGTGTGTGTGTGTGTGTGTGTGTCCTGTGTGTGTGTCCTGTGTGTGTGTGTGTGTGTCAGGTTTGTGTGTGTGTGTCCAGTGTGTATGTGCGTGCGTGTGTGTGTGTGTCAAGTGTGTGTGTCCAGTGTGTGTGTGTCCTCTGTGTGTGTGTGTGTGTCCAGTGTGTGTGTCCAGTGTGTGTGTGTCCTCTGTGTGTGTGTGTGTGTGTCCAGTGTGTGTGTGTCCAGTGTGTGTGTGTGTCCAGAGTGTGTGTGTCCATTGTGTGTGTGTTTGTCCAGTGTGTGTCCAGTGTGTGTTTGTCCGGTGTGTGTGTGTTCAGTGTGTTTGTTCAGTGTGTACAGTGTGTGTGTATCAAGGGTGTTTGTGTGTCCAGTGTGTGTCAGTGTGTGTGTCCAGTGTGTGTGTGTGTTCAGCATGTGTGTGTGTGTCCAGTGTGTGTGTATGTCCAGTGTGTGTGTGTGTCCAGTGTGTGTGTGTGTGTCCAGTGTGTGTGTGTGTGTGTGTGAATCTAGTGTGTGTGTGTGTCCAGTGTGTGTATGTATGTTTCCAGTGTGTGTGTGTGTCCAGTGTGAGTGTGTGTGTGTTTCCATTGTGTGTGTGTGTGTGTGTTTGTGTGTGTCCAGTGTGTGTGTCCAGTGTGTGTGTTTGTCCAGTGTGTGTGTGTGTGTGTTTGTGTGTGTCCAATGTGTGTGTGTGTGTGTGTTTGTTTGTGTGTGTCCATTGTGTGTGTGTGTCCAGTGTGTGTGTGTGTCCAGTGTGTGTGTGTGTGTGTTTGTGTGTGTCCAATGTGTGTGTGTGTGTGTTTGTTTGTGTGTGTCCAGTGTGTGTGTGTGTCCAGTGTGTGTGTGTGTCCAGTGTGTGTATGTGTGTGTGTGTGTGTGTGGGTGTGTGTGTGTCTAGTGTGTGTATGTGTGTGTGTGTGTGTGTGTGTGTGTGTGTGTGTGTGTGTGTGTGTGTGTGTGTCCAGTGTATGTGTGTGTGTGTGTGTGTCTGGTGTGTGTGTGTGTGTTTGTGTGTGTGTCCAGTGTGTGTGTGGGGGGGGGGGTCCAGTGTGAGTGTGTCCAGTGTGTGTGTGTGTGTGTGTTTGTCCAGTGTGTGTGTTTGTGTTTGTGTGTCCAGTGTGTGTGTGTGTGTCCAGTGTGTGTGTGTGTCCAGTGTGTGTGTGTGTGTCCAGTGTGTGTGTGTGTGTGTGTCCAGTGTGTGTGTTCAGTGTGTGTGTGTGTGTGTGTGTACAGTGTGTGTGTTTGTCCAGTGTGTGTGTGTGTGTGTGTGTGTGTGTGTGTGTGTGTTTCCAGTGTGTGTGTGTGTTTGTGTGTGTATGTGTGTGTTTCCAGTGTGTGTGTGTGTGTGTGTGTGTGTGTGTCTCCAGTGTGTGTGTATCCAGTGTTTGTGTCCAGTGTGTGTGTGTCAGTGTTACCATGGTTATTATTTACAGGGACACTGAGGCGCCATCATACCAAACCCAAAACCCTGGATAGAGGGGCTCAGTGAATGTGGAGTGGAATGTGTTCAGGTGGGTCAGTGTGTCAGAGGAGACTCTGTAGAAGGACAGAGTGCCGGCTGGCCAGTCCAGATACACTCCTACTCTGTGGGAGCTGGAGGAGGGGACGTCTATGGTAGTGGACTTATTATTGTGCCAGGCAGAGTAACTGTTGTCAGAGCAGTAAAGACACCAGGACTTGTCATTGTATCCAAGCCAACAGTCATCACCCCTTCCTCTCCTGCTGATTCCTTTATATGCCACTCCTATACCAGCCCCTCCCCCACTCCACTCTACCTCCCAGTAACAGCGCCCAGTCAGACCCTCTCTACACAGCACCTGTCTATAGTCCTCAAATCTCTCTGGGTGATCAGGATACGGCTGCTTCTCTCTCCTACATGTCACCTTTCTGTTCTCCTTAGACAGAGAGAGGAATCTGTTTACTGTGTTTGGGTCCAGTGTGAGATCACAGACATCTGATGGATGAAACCAGACACAATATTAGAAATCATCATCATTCACATTAGAATGTTAACTCACTTTTCACTAATTCATTTAATGTAGATGTTTCTAGGTATCAAAAGGAGAAGTTAAGGTAACTTGAGATTTGTTGAATGATCATATGTTATACTGTATGGTAATATAAAACACACTTATTTCCATTAATTACACACACACACACACACACACACACACACACACACACACACACACAAATCCTGAACAAACACAAACACACACACACACTGGACACACATACACATCCTGAACACACACACACACACACACTTACACTGATCACACACACATACACACACACACATTGTCAAAGCAACTCTTTGTAAACTTTGGTGTCCCTGATTTGTGCTTCTGTAGAACTACAGCTGATATTTAATATGACCAAGTAAGTAATGATGGTGGTCTTTGACTTTGACTTCACTTGAATTAAGACTTATTCTTAGTCATATTCTTCACAGCAGTCAACACTCACATTTTCTAAGTCCAGGTTTCATTGTGTTCTCTCCACCATGTTCCACACTGTAGCGGTAAGCAGAAGAACAGACAGTCATTGAGGGATACACCTGAACTCACACACACACACACACACACACACACACTGGACACACACACTGTATACACACACAGTGTGTGTCCAGTGTGTGTGTGTGTGTGTGTGTGTGTGTGTGTGTGTGTGTGTGTGTGTGTGTGTGTGTGTGTGTGTGTCCAGTGTGTGTGTGTGTGTGTGTGTCCAGTGTGTGTGTCCAGTATGTGTGTGTGTGTCCAGTGTGTGTGTGTGTGTGTTTGTCCAGTGTGTGTGTGTGTCCAGTGTGTGTGTGTCCAGTGTGTGTGTGTGTGTGTGTGTTTGTCCAGTGTGTGTATGTGTGTCCATTGTGTGTGTGTTTCCAGTGTGTGTGTGTATATCTAGTGTGTGTGTCTAGTGTATGTGTGTGTGTCCAGTGTGTGTGTGTGTCCAGTGTGTGTGTGTGTCCAGTGTGTGTGTGTGTCCAGTGTATGTGTGTGTCCAGTGTATGTGTGTGTTTGTGTCGTGTGTGCGTCCAGTGTGTGTGTGTGTCCAGTGTGTGTGTGTGTGTGTCAAGTGTGTGTGTGTGTGTGTCCAGTATGTGTGTGTGTGTGTGTGTGTGTGTGTGTGTTTGTTTGTCCAGTGTGTGTGTGTGTCCATTGTGTGTGTGTGTATGTCTAGTGTGTGTGTGTGTGTGTGTGTGTGTGTGTGTGTGTGTGTGTGTGTGTGTGTCTAGTTTGTGTGTGTTTGTCCAGTGTGTGTGTGTGTGTCCAGTGTGTGTGTGTGTTTGTCTAGTGTGTGTGTGTGTCTAGTGTGTGTGTGTGTGTCTAGGGTGTGTGTGTGTGTGTGTGTCCAGTGTGAGTGTGTGTGTGTCCAGTGTGTGTGTTTGTCCAGTGTGTGTGTGTGTGTGCGTCATTTGCGTGTGTATGTGTCCATTGTGTGTGTTTACAGTGTGTGTGTGTGTGTGTCCAGTGTGTGTGTGTGTGTGTCTGTCCAGTGTGTGTGTGTATGTCAAGTGTGTGTGTTTGTGTGTCCAGTATGTGTGTGTGTGTCCAGTGTGTCTGTGTGTGTGTGTGTTTGTCCAGTGTGTGTATGTGTGTCCATTGTGTGTGTGTGTCCAGTGTGTGTGTGTGCCTAGTGTATATGTGTGTGTCCAGTGTGTGTGTGTGTTTCCAGTGTGTGTGTGTGTCCAGTGTATGTGTGTGTCCAGTGTGTGTGTGTGTGTGTGTGTTTGTCCAGTGTGAGTAAGTCTGTGTGTTTGTGTTTGTGTCGTGTGTGCATCCAATGTGTGTGTGTGTGTGTCCAGTGTGTGTGTGTGTGATTGTGTGTTCAGTGTGTGTGTGTGTGTGTGTTTTCAGTGTGTGTGTTCAGTGTGTGTTCAGTGTGTGTGTGTTCAGTGTGTGTGTGTCCAATGTGTGTATGTATGTGTGTGTCCAGTGTGTGTGTGTGTGTGTGTGTGTGTGTGTGTGAATCCAGTGTGTGTATGTGTGTGTGTGTGTCCAGTGTGTGTGTGAGGATATGTGTCCAGTGTGTGTGTGTATACGTGTTCAGTGTGTGTGTGTGTGTGTGTGTTTGTGTCCAGTGTGTGTGTGTGTGTGTTTTTATGTGTCCAGTGTGTGTGTGTGTGTGTGTTTATCCAGTGTGTGTGTGTGTGTGTCCTGTGTGTGTGTGTCCAGTGTGTGTGTGTGTGTTTGTGTTCAGTGTGTGTGTGTGTGTGTGTGTCCAGTGTGTGTGTGTGTGTGTGTCCAGTGTGTGTGTGTGTGTCCAGTGTGTGTGTGTGTGTCCAGTGTGTGTGTGTGTGTGTGTGTCCAGTGTGTGTGTGTCCAGTGTGTGTTTGTGTCCAGTGTGGGTGTGTCCAGTGTGTGTGTGTGTGTGTATCCAGTGTGTGTGTGTGTGCAGTGTGTATGTGTGTGTCCAGTGTGTGTGTGTATGTGTGTGTGTTGTTGTTGTGTGTGTCCTGTGTGTGTTTGTCCAGTGTGTGTGTGTGTCCAGTGTGTGTGTGTGTGTCATGTGTGTGTGTGTTCAGTGTATGTGTGTTCAGTGTGTGTGTGTGTGTTCAGTGTGTGTGTTAAGTGTGTCCAGTGTGTGTGTGTGTGTGTGTTCAGTGTGTGTGTTAAGTGTGTCCAGTGTGTGTGTGTGTGTGTGTGTGTGTGTGTGTGTGTGTGTCCAGTGTGTGTGTTCAGTGTGTGTATCCAGTGTGCGTGTGTGTGTCCAGTGTGTGTGTGTGTGTGTGTGTCTCCAGTGTGTGTGTGTTCAGTGTGTGTATCCAGTGTGCGTGTGTGTGTCCAGTGTGTGTGTGTGTGTGTGTGTGTCTCCAGTGTGTGTGTGTTCAGTGTGTGTATCCAGTGTGAGTGCGTGTGTGTCCAGTGTGTGTGTGTGTGTGTGTGTGTCTCCAGTGTGTGTGTGTTCAGTGTGTGTATCCAGTGTGCGTGTGTGTGTCCAGTGTGTGTGTGTGTGTCCAGTGTGTGCATGTGTGTCCAGTGTGTGTGTGTGTGTCCAGTGTGTGTGTGTTCAGTGTATGTTTCCAGTGTGCGTGTGTGTGTCCAGTGTGTGTGTGTATCCAGTGTGTGTGTGTTCAGTGTGTGTATCCAGTGTGCGTGTGTGTGTCCAGTGTGTGTGTGTGTGTGTCCAGTGTGTGTGTGTGTGTATCCAGGGTGTGTGAGTCCAGTGTGTGTGTGTGTGTGTGTCCAGTGTGTGTGTGTTCAGTGTGTGTGTGTGTGTCAGTGTTACCATGGTTATTATTTACAGGGACACTGAGGAGTCAACATAAACCCTAAACCCAGGATAGAGGGGCTCAGTGAATGTGGAGTGGAATGTGTTCAGGTGGGTCAGTGTGTCAGAGGAGACTCTGTAGAAGGACAGAGTGCCGGCTGGCCAGTCCAGATACACTCCTACTCTGTGGGAGCTGGAGGAGGGGACATCTATGGGAGTGGACTTATTATTGTGACAGGCAGAGTAACTGTTGTCAGAGCAGAGCAGACTCCAGGACTTGTCATTGTATCCAATAATACAGTCATAGACAGAGAGAGGAGTCTGTTTACTGTGTTTAGGTCCAGTGTGAGATCACAGACATCTGATGGATGAAACCAGACACAATATTAGAAATCATCATCATTCACATTAGAATGTTCACTCACTTTTCACTAATTCATTTAATGTAGATGTTTCTAGGTATCAAAATGAGAAGTTAAGGTAACTTGAGACTTGTTGAATGATCATATGTTATACTGTATGGTAATATAAAACACACTTATTCCCATTAATTACACACACACACATACACACACACACACACACACACACACTGGACACACACACTGGACACACACACACACACACACTGGACACAAACACACACACACACACACACACACACACATACACACACACACACACACATCCTGAACACACACACACACACACAGACACACACATTGTCAAAGCAACTCTTTGTAAACTTTGGTGTCCCTGATTTGTGCTTCTGTAGAACTACAGCTGATATTTAATATGACCAAGTAAGTAATGATGGTGGTCTTTGACTTTGACTTCACTTGAATTAAGACTTATTCTTAGTCATATTCTTCACAGCAGTCAACACTCACATTTTCTAAGTCCAGGTTTCATTGTGTTCTCTCCACCATGTTCCACACTGTAGCGGTAAGCAGAAGAACAGACAGTCATTGAGGGATACACCTGAACTCACACACACACACACACACACACTGGACACACACACTGTATACACACACAGTGTGTGTCCAGTGTGTGTGTGTGTGTGTGTGTGTGTGTGTGTGTGTGTGTGTGTGTGTGTGTGTGTGTGTGTCCAGTGTGTGTGTGTGTGTGTCCAGTGTGTGTGTCCAGTATGTGTGTGTGTGTCCAGTGTGTGTGTGTGTGTGTGTTTGTCCAGTGTGTGTGTGTGTCCAGTGTGTGTTTGTCCAGTGTGTGTGTGTGTGTGTGTGTGTGTGTGTGTTTGTCCAGTGTGTGTATGTGTGTCCATTGTGTGTGTGTTTCCAGTGTGTGTGTGTATATCTAGTGTGTGTGTCTAGTGTATGTGTGTGTGTCCAGTGTGTGTGTGTGTCCAGTGTGTGTGTGTGTCCAGTGTGTGTGTGTGTCCAGTGTATGTGTGTGTGTCCAGTGTATGTGTGTGTTTGTGTCGTGTGTGCGTCCAGTGTGTGTGTGTGTCCAGTGTGTGTGTGTGTGTGTCAAGTGTGTGTGTGTGTGTGTCCAGTATGTGTGTGTGTGTGTGTGTGTGTGTGTGTGTGTTTGTTTGTCCAGTGTGTGTGTGTGTCCATTGTGTGTGTGTGTATGTCTAGTGTGTGTGTGTGTGTGTGTGTGTGTGTGTGTGTCTAGTTTGTGTGTGTTTGTCCAGTGTGTGTGTGTGTGTGTCCAGTGTGTGTGTGTGTTTGTCTAGTGTGTGTGTGTGTCTAGTGTGTGTGTGTGTCTAGGGTGTGTGTGTGTGTGTGTGTCCAGTGTGAGTGTGTGTGTGTCCAGTGTGTGTGTTTGTCCAGTGTGTGTGTGTGTGTGCGTCATTTGCGTGTGTATGTGTCCATTGTGTGTGTTTACAGTGTGTGTGTGTGTGTGTCCAGTGTGTGTGTGTGTGTGTCTGTCCAGTGTGTGTGTGTATGTCAAGTGTGTGTGTTTGTGTGTCCAGAATGTGTGTGTGTGTCCAGTGTGTGTGTGTGTGTGTGTTTTTGTCCAGTGTGTGTATGTGTGTCCATTGTGTGTGTGTGTCCAGTGTGTGTGTGTATATCTAGTGTGTGTGTGTGCCTAGTGTAAATGTGTGTGTCCAGTGTGTGTGTGTGTTTCCAGTGTGTGTGTGTGTCCAGTGTATGTGTGTGTCCAGTGTGTGTGTGTGTGTGTGTGTTTGTCCAGTGTGAGTAAGTCTGTGTGTTTGTGTTTGTGTCGTGTGTGCATCCAATGTGTGTGTGTGTGTGTCCAGTGTGTGTGTGTGTGTCAAGTGTGTGTGTGTGTGTGTCCAGTATGTGTGTGTGTGTGTGTTTATCCAGTGTGTGTGTCCATTGTGTGTATGTGTGTATGTCTAGTGTGTGTCTAGTGTGTGTGTGTCCAGTGTGTGTGTGTGTCCAGTGTGTGTGTATGTCCAGTGTGTGTGTGTGTGTCCAGTGTGTCTGTGTGTGTGTCCGGTGTGTGTGTGTGTCCTGTGTGTGTGTGTGTGTGTCTGTGTGTCTGTGTGTGTCGTGTGTGTGTGTCCAGTGTGTGTCGTGTGTGTGTGTCCAGTGTGTGTGTCCAGTGTGTGTGTGTGCACATGTATGAGTACACACACTGGACACACACAAACACCGGACACACATACACACTGGACACACACACACACACACACACTGGACACACACACACACACACACTGGACACACACACACACTGGACACACACACACACTGGACACACACACACACACACACACACACACACACTGGACACACACACACACACACTGGACACACACACACACACACACACACACAGTCTTTATATAACTTAGTCGAAGTGGTGGTCAGAATGTTTGTCTTAACTAGCCTGATAACTCCAACATGTCTGATATGAACATTGACATAAACCCACTACATACTTGAGTTTCTCCAGTCTGCAGTGTGGATCCTCCAGTCCAGCAGAGAGCAGTCTGACTCCTGGGTCTCCTGGGTGATTGTAGCTCAGGTCCAGCTCTCTCAGGTGTGAGGGGTTTGACTTCAGAGCTGAGACCAGAGAAGCACAGCCTTCCTCTGTGACTAGACAGCCTGACAGCCTGCAAAGAGTCAAATCATATTAAAATCACACTGCTATTCTTTGGTGGTGAAAATAGTGGCAGTATATTTTTTCTACATATTCAGATATATCAGTGTCCTGAAACCTGCCATATCTATTCATAAATGAATGTATCATTATTAGAAATGACAAATTATCAAAGTATTGCTTGTAGATAGAAAAATGTTTAGTACAAATATTTGAGTAAACTGACCAGAGCAGTTTAAAAAGCAGTATCAGTCAAAAGACAGACAGTGAGGTATCAGATTTAGATTGTATTGAGTATACAGTCCACACCATATCTAGTTTGACAGTGAAGCTAACATTTTAAATGTGGCTCTATACTCCAGCATTTTGGATTTAAGATCAAATGTTTCATATGAGGTGACAGTATATAATGTCACCTTTTATTTGAGGGTATTTTAATACATATCTGTTTCAACATTTAGAAATGAACGCACTTTTATGTATCTAGTCCCCCTATTTGAAGAAGTCATAAGTATTCTGACCAGTTCACTTATAGTGTATTCAAGTAGTCAAAAGTTGAGTATTTGGTCCCAAACTCGTTGGTTGCATTTGCAGTTTGTTTTGGTTGTGTTTTGGGTTATGTTTTGCCCGATAGTAACTGAATGGTGGATAATGACTGGAGTAATTTTCTGTCTAAGTGAGTAGATAACATGTTTCTAAACACTACTAAATGAATCCTGATGATGCCATGACTAAGAATAATCATGAATGAATAATGAATAATAATGAGTGAGAAAGTTACAGAGGCTACAACAAAACATGCTAACCTCTCACCATTACCAATAACAGAGGGGGTCTGATCCTTGTTCCTCTGTAACTTTCTCATTCATCATCATTCACGATTCATTCATGATTATTCATAATCATAGTAGCATCCACATGAATGTAGAAATGTTCAGAAACATCTTCTATTCTTACTGACAATACAAGTGAAGTGACTCCAAAATGACAGGACATTATTCACCATTCAGTTTCTATTGGGAAAAACATCATCCAAAACAACTAAAACAAAATGCAAATGTATTCAACAAGTTTGTAGAATCAAAAGCTTGATGTAATCACTGCAGGTAAGGAATATGGGACCAAATACTAAACTTATGACTACTTTAATACAATATAAGTGAATATGTCCAAATTATTACGACTTTTTCAAATGGGAGAACTAGATACATAAAGTTCTTTCATTTCTAAACAGTAACACAGATATGTATGAAAATATCATCAAATAAAAGGTGACATTCTGTACTATTGCCTAATATGAAACATTATATCTCAAATCCAAAATGCTGGAGCATAGCACCAAATGTAAAACTGTAAGCTTCACTGTCCAAACACATATGGTGTGGACTATGTGTGCCTGGTAAACACATGTGGATCTGGTGAACAGTTATCACTTGTTGACCAACTACAGGAATACTGACCTCAGAGTCTCCAGTTTACAGTGGAGATTCCCCAGTCCAGCAGAGAGCAGCTTCACTCCTGAATCCTTCAGGTCATTGTTACTCAGATCCAGCTCTCTCAGGTGTGAGGGGTTTGAACTCAGAGCTGAGACCAGAGAAGCACAGCCTTCCTCTGTGACTAGACAGCCTGACAGCCTGCAAAGAGTCAAATCATATTAAAACCACACTGCTATTCTTTGGTGGTGAAAATAGTGGCAGTATATATTTTTCTACATATTCAGATACTTCAGCATCCTGAAACCTGACATATCTATTCATAAATTAATGTATCATTATTAGAAATGACAAATTATCAAAGTATTGCTTGTAGATAGAAAAATGTATAGCACAAATATTTGAGTAGACTGACCAGAGCAGTTTAAAAAGCAGTATCAGTCAAAAGACAGACAGTGAGGTATCAGATTTAGATTGTATTGAGTATACAGTCCACACAATATCTATTTTGACAATGAAGCTAACATTTTAAATGTGGCTCTATACTCCAGCATTTTGGATTTGAGATCAAATGTTTCTTATGAGGTCACAGTATATAATGTCACCTTTTATTTGAGGGTATTTTCATACATATCTGATTCACCATTTAGAAATGAAAGCACTTTATGTATCTAGTCCCCCATTTTGAAGAAGTCATACGTATTCTGACCATTTGACTTATAGTTTATTAAAGTAGTCAAAAGTTTTGTATTTGGTTGTAAACTCGTTGGTTTCATTTGCAGTTTGTTTTGGTTGTGTTTTGGGTTATGTTTTGCCTGATAGTAACTGAATGGTGGATGATGACTGGAGTAATTTTCTGTCTATGTGAGTAGATAACATGTTTCTAAACATTACTAAATTAATCATGATGATGCGTTGATTAAGAAAAATCATGAATGAATCATGAATAATAATGAGTGAGAAAGTTAGAGGCTACAACAAAACATGCTAACCTCTCACCATTACCAATAACAGAGGGGGTATGATCTTTGTGCCTCTGTAACTTTCTCATTCATCATCATTCACGATTCATTCATGATTATTCATAATCATGGTAGCATCCACATGAATGTAGAAGTGTTCAGAAACATCTTCTATTCTTACTGACAATACAAATGAAGTGACTCCAAAATGACAGGACATTATCCACCATTCAGTTTCTATTGGGAAAAACATAATCCAAAACACAACCAAGACAAACTGCAAATGTATTCAACACGTTTGTAGAATCACAGGCTTGAGGTAATCACTGTGGGTAAGGAATATGGGACCAAATACTAAACTTATGACTACTTTAATACAATATAAGTGAATATGTCCAAATTATTACGACTTTTTCAAATGGGAGAACTAGACACATAAAGTGCTTTCAATTCTAAACAGTAACACAGATATGTATGAAAATATCCTCAAATAAAAGGTGACATTATATACTGTTGCCTAATATGAAACATTCTATCTCAAATCCAAATTGCTGGAGCATAGCACCAAATTTAAAACTGTAAGCTTCACTGTCCAAACACATATGGTGTGGACTATGTGTGCCTGGTAAACACATGTGGATCTGGTGAACAGTTATCACTTGTTGACTAACTACAGGAATACTGACCTCAGAGTCTCCAGTTTACAGTGGGGATTCCCCAGTCCAGCAGAGAGCAGCTTCACTCCTGAATCCTTCAGGTCATTGTTACTCAGATCCAGCTCTCTCAGGTGTGAGGGGTTTGACCTCAGAGCTGAGACCAGAGAAGCACAGCCTTCCTCTGTGACTAGACAGCCTGACAGCCTGCAAAGAGTCAAATCATATTAAAACCACACTGCTATTATTTGGTGTTGAAAATAGTGGCAGTATATTTTTTCAACATTTTCATTTATACCAGTGTCCTGAAACCTGCCATATATATATATAATTATTAGAAAAAATAATAATATTGTGTGTAGAGAGAAAAATGTATAGTACGAATATTTGAGTAGACTGACCAGAGGCGTTTAAAAAGCAGTATCAGTCAAAAGACAGACAGTGAGGTATCAGATTTAGATTGTATTGAGTATACAGTCCACACCATATCTATTTTGACAGTGAAGCTAACATTTTAAATTTGGCTCTATACTCCAACATTTTGAATTTGAGATCAAATGTTTCATATGAGGTGAGAGTATATAATGTCACCTTTTATTTGAGGGTATTTTCATACATATCTGTTTCACCGTTTAGAAATGAAAGCACTTCATGTATCTTGTCCCCCCATTTGAAGAAGTCATAAGTATACTGACCAATTCACTTATAGTGTATTGAAGTAGTCAAAAGTTGAGTATTTGGTCCCAAACTCGTTGGTTGCATTTGCAGTTTGTTTTGGTTGTGTTTTCGGTTATGTTTTGTCCAATAGTAACTGAATGGTGGATGATGATTGGAGTAATTTTCTGTCTAAGAGAGTAGATAACATGTTTCTAAACACTACTAAATTAATCCTGATGATGCCTTGATTAAGAAAAATCATGAATGAATCATGAATAATAATGAGTGAGAAAGTTACAGAGGCTACAACAAAACATGCTAACCTCTCACCATTACCAATAACAGAGGGGGTATGATCCTTGTTCCTCTGTAACTTTCTCATTCATCATCATTCACGATTCATTCATGATTATTCATAATCATGATAGCATCCACATGAATGTAGAAGTGTTCAGAAACATCTTCTATTCTTACTGACAATACAAGTGAAGTGACTCCAAAATGACAGGACATTATTCACCATTCAGTTTCTATTGGGAAAAACATCATCCAAAACACAATACAACAAAATATCCTCAAATAAAAGGTGACATTATATACTGTCACCTAATATGAAACATTCTATCTCAAATCCAAATTGCTGGAGCATAGCACCAAATGTAAAACTGTAAGCTTCACTGTCCAAACACATATGGTGTTGACTACGTGTGCCTGGTAAACACATGTGGATCTGGTGAACAGTTATCACTTGTTGACCAACTACAGGAATACTGACCTCAGAGTCTCCAGTTTACAGTGGGGATTCCCCAGTCCAGCAGAGAGCAGCTTCACTCCTGAATCCTTCAGGACATTGTTACTCAGATCCAGCTCTCTCAGGTGTTAGGGGTTTGACTTCAGAGCTGAGACCAGAGAAGAACAGCCTTCCTCTGTGACTAGACAGCCTGACAGCCTGCAAAGAGTCAAATCATATTAAAACCACACTGCAATTCATTGGTGGTGAAAATAGTGGCAGTATATTTTTTCAACATTTTCATTTATACCAGTGTCCTGAAACCTGCCATATATATATAATTATTAGAAAAAATCATAATATTGTGTGTAGAGAGAAAAATGTATAGTACGAATATTTAAGTAGACTGACCAGAGCAGTTTAAAAAGCAGTATCAGTCAAAAGACAGACAGTATGTCACGCCCTGGCTCTGGGGACTCTTAAATGTTGAGCCAGGGTGTGGATTTGCTATGTTTAGTTTTTCTATGTTTTTGTTCTAGATCGTTTAGATCTATGTTGGCCAGTGTGGTTCCCAATCAGAGGCAGCTGTAGCTCGTTGTCTCTGATTGGGGACCATACTTAGGCAGCCTGTTTTCACTAGTCTTTGTGGGATCTTGTTCCGTAAGGTTTGTTTTGTATTAACCTAGGACTTCACGTATCGTTTGGTTTGTTGTTTTGTTCGTGTTGTGTACTAAATAAAATGTACGCTTATCACGCTGCGCCTTGGTCCGTGTCTTCATCCGGTAATGATCGTGACAGAAGATCCCACGATAAGAGGACCAAGCAGCGTGCCCAGGAGGAGAAGATGGCGATGTCGCAGGTGGGAAAATGGTGGTCTTGGGAGGACATATTCACGGGGAAAGGGCCATGGGCAAAGGTGAATGCCCAGGCAGGAGAGGAGACTGTGGAGGCATGCTACAGAGAGGAGCAGCGGCAACGCAGAGGGTACCGGCTGGGGAGGAAGCCCGAGAGATAGCCCCAATATTTTTTTGGGGGGGGGCTAAAAGGGTGGTTGGCGGAGCCACGTACTGTGCCGCGAGTGTTCCGGCACAGTCCTGTACGTCCTGTGCTAGCACCATGGACGGAGTGTGCCGGCTCAACGCTCGTGGCCTCCAGTACCCCTCCTCGGTCCCGTATATCCTGCGCCAGTGCCACGTGCTGTAGCGCCAGTACGAGTGCACAGCCCTGTACGTCCTGTGCTGATGCCTCATACATATTGTGTGGAAATAGGCATTCAGCCAGGACGGGTTGTGTCAGCTCTCCGCTCCAGACCTCCAGTCCGCCTCCACAGTCCGGCCCGTCCCGTTCCGGCTTCCCGCACCAAGCCAATGGTGCGTGTTCCCAGTCCAGCCCGGCCTGTTCCTGCTCCCCGCACCAAGCCAGTGGTGCGTGTGTCCAGTCCGGCACGGCCCGTGCCTGTTCCACCGGTGCCTGGTCCGGAGTCAGAGCAATCCGCTCCACCGGGGTCCGGTCCAACTCCAGTCAGCGGATCCACTCCGGAGCCAGAGTAATCCGCTCCACTGGTGTCCAGTCCAGCTCCGGCCAGCGCCTCCAGCTCCGGCCAGCGCCTCCAAAGTTACAGAGGCTACAACAAAACATGCTAACCTCTCACCATTACCAATAACAGAGGGGGTATGATCATTGTTCCTCTGTAACTTTCTCATTCATCATCATTCACGATTCATTCATCATTATTCATAATCATGGTAGCATCCACATGAATGTAGAAGTGTTCAGAAACATCTTCTATTCTTACTGACAATACAAGTGAAGTGACTCCAAAATGACAGGACATTATTCACCATTCAGTTTCTATTGGGGAAAACATCATCCAAAACACAACCAAGACAAACTGCAAATGCATTCAACAAGTTTGTAGAATCACAAGCTTGATGTAATCACTGTGGGTAAGGAATATGGGACCAAATACTAAACTTTAGACTAAATTAATTAGTCCAAATAATTACGACTTTTTCAAATGGGAGAACTAGATACATAAATTGCTTTCGTATCTAAACAGTAAAACAGATATGTATGAAGAACCTCAAATAAAAGGTGACATTCTGTACTGTTGCCTAATATGAAACATTCTATCTCAAATCCAAAATGCTGGAGCATAGCACCAAATGTAAAACTGTAAGCTTCACTGTCCAAATACATATGGTGTGGACTATGTGTGCCTGGTAAACACATGTGGATCTGGTGAACAGTTATCACTTGTTGACCAACTACAGGAATACTGACCTCAGAGTCTCCAGTTTACAGTGGGGATTCCCCAGTCCAGCAGAGAGCAACTTCACTCCTGAATCCTTCAGGTCATTGTTACTCAGATCCAGCTCTCTCAGGTGTGAGGGGTTTGACTTCAGAGCTGAGACCAGAGAAGCACAGCCTTCCTCTGTGACTAGACAGCCTGACAGCCTGACAGAGAGATCATCATGATTTCACAAACACACTGTTAATTTAACACCAGTAGTGTAGAAGGACAATGGCAGATGCATTTGGTTTATTCTCTTAAACAACATATAGATTCATCTTCCGTCTCCTAGAATTGTATGGTCATATTGTTATACTAATGTGAACAACAATGCACTGATTCAATATTTTTTTAAAATATATTATATACATATTATAATATATTTTTCTCTAATAGGAATATTTCTTCCTGATGATTAGTACTTAAATGTCATTTTATGTACTCACAGAGCAGCTCTGGAGGCTTTGACCACTGGCAGCAGCCTCAGAAGACCTTCCTCTGATCTGGAGTATTTCTTCAGGTCAAACACATCCAGCACCTTTTCTGAAGTCAGCAACACAAAGACCAGAGCTGACCACTGTGCAGGTGACAGTTTGGCTTCTGAGAGACTTCCTGAGCTCAGGTAGCTTTGGATCTCCTCCACTAGAGAATGGTCATTCAGTTCATTCAGACAGTGGAACAGATTGATGCACCTCTCTGGAGAGGGATTCTCCCTGATCTTCTCCTTGATGTACTTGACTGTTTCTTCATGGCTCTGTGAGCTGCTTCTTGTCTTTGTCAGTAGACCTCGTAAGTGCTTCTGATTGGACTCCAGTGAGAGGCCCAGAAGGAAGCGGAGGAAAAGGTCCAGGTTTCCCGTCTCACTTTGTAAGGCTTTATCCACAGCACTCTTGTAGACAGTAACTTCAGTAACATGCGGTTTGGCCATTAGATTCTCATTGTTGTTGATGAATGAGATGAACACATATACAGCAGCCAGAAACTCCTGAATGCTCAGATGCACGAAGCAGTACACCTTGTCCTGGTACAGCCCACATTCCTCTTTAAAGATCTGCGTGCACAATCCTGAGTACACTGAGGCTTCATTGACATCAATGCCAGCCTCTTTCAGGTCTTCTTCATAGAAAATCAGATTGCCATTCACAAGCTGTTGAAAAGCCAGTTTTCCCAGTGACAGAATGATCTCTTTATTCCAGTGTGGACCTGTCTCTTCTTTCCCAAGATACTTTTCATTCTTCTGTTTGGTATGAAACTCCACAAGGTGTGTGTACATCTCAGTCAGAGTCTTGGGCATCTCTTCTCTCTTATGTTTCAGCATGTGTTCAAGGACTGTTGCAGAAATCCAACAGAAGACTGGAATGTGGCACATGATGTGGAGGATCCTTGATGTCTTTATGTGTGAGATGATTCTGCTGGCCAGGTCCTCATCACTGAATCTCTTCCTGAAGTACTCCTCCTTCTCTGGGTCATTGAACCCTCGTACCTCTGTCACCTGGTCAACACACACTGAAGGGATCTTATTGGCTGCTGCAGGTCGGGTAGTTATCCAGAGGAGAGCAGAGGGAAGCAGATTTCCCTTGATGAGATTTGTCAGCAGAACATCCACTGAGGTTGACTTTGTGACGTCACAACAGATCTTGTTCTTCTGGAAGTCTAAGGGCAGTCGGCACTCATCCAGACCATCAAAGATTAACAGAACTTTGTACTTGTCGTAGTTGGAGATTCTTGATTCTTTGGTTTCCACTGAGAAGTGATTGAGAAGTTCAATGAAAGTGTGTTTATGCCCGTTCATCAAATTCAGCTCCCGAAAAGGGAATGAAAATACAAATTGGACATCCTGATTTGCTTTTCCTTCAGCCCAGTCCAGAATAAACTTCTGCACAGAGACTGTTTTTCCAATGCCAGCGACTCCCTTTGTCAGCACAGTTCTGATACGTTTGTCTTGTCCAGTTAAGGGTTTAAAGATGTCGTTACATTTGACTGCAGTCTCTGGTCTTGCTTGTTTCCTGGTTGTTGTCTCAATCTGTCTCAGCTCATGTTCATTATTGACCTCTCCTGTTCCACCCTCTGTGATGTAGACCTCTGTGTAGATCTTATTGAGAAGTGTTGGGTTTCCTTGTTTAGCGATCCCCTCAAATACACATTGAAACTTCTTCTTTAGATTAGATTTGAGTTCACGTTGGCAAATCACAGCAAGCTCATCTGAATGAAGAAATAACACAGAGGATATTAATATTACGTCTGATTTAAAGCCTACAGTATTCTAGGACTGTTATGACATTTTAAATTATAATAATTTTTTCGCTCAACTGACTGTATAAATGTTTTCATAATGCATTACAGACTGGTGTGACTGATTACCATCTCTCTCTCTCTCTCTCCTCTGTCTCTCCTCTTCTCTCTGTCTAAATGAATCAACACAACACATCCCTGCTGCTACTTGATGAGGTCACTAGGTGTTGTGTTAAGGCTGCTACAATATCACTGAGTTACACAGCTACTTTAGCTGTACTTTAGCTACAGCTTTTAAATGTTCTAAAACAGCATTCAACATGAGGCAGACAGCTCTTACTTTTCTCCAGTGTGTCAGCTAGCTCCTTCTGGTTCATTTTCCTCAGGACGTGCAGTGTGATCTTCAGAGCCCCCTCTCTGGCACTGCTCTCCTGCTTCTCATCTTCAGCATCCACCACTTCCTTATCCTGCTTCTGACTCTCAAAGCCTTCTGGGAGTTCTGGACTAAGAATCCTCTTGAACATCTTCAGCTCGTTCTTCACAAATGTCATAATATTCTCTTCAAGCAACTGAAATAAATCAAGTAAATCAGTTAAGCAAGAGACTAAATGCTTTCATATTAACACATTAATGCATGATTGACAGAACAACTTTACTCGAGGTAAACAAAAACAAATGTACATAACAGGACCACATACACTGAATATGGAGGCCAGGTCTTTTTGATGACTCTGGGAAGACTGACCACTGAGAATCTCTGACTCTGATCTCTCCTGTTGGTGTCTGTGGACAAAACATGAGATTACATCTCCTCATCCAGGGAGTGCACACACACACACACACACACACACACACACACACACACACACACACACACACACACACACACACACACACACACACACACACACAGGGAGGGAATGTTGTGTTAGTTTAATATTGTTTCAGGACTATGAAAATGGAAAAAAGGATTAGCCTATGGATTATGAAAACAACAAAAATAAATGGTAAAATGGGAGAGGAGAAATGACTAGAGACAGTGTTGTTTAACTCACTGACCATGACCCATGAGTTCTTCTTACCTTTGTTCACTAGAAAAGTCTCCCTCTCTAAACCTCATAGGAAGACCCATAGACCGGTCACTCTTCATGGACACACAGCTGGGTACAGGGGAGGCTGGTCTCTCCTGCTTGATTGGACTTCAACACAACAGAGACAAACATTACGTCTCTCATCTACTCTGAGCTCAGATGTGGAAACATAAGAATAGTTTCATTCCAAAACGCTATATATCCATTTTCAGAAATGTTCGTAAATTAGCTTTTATTGTTTAAAGAAATTATGAAAGAGATTGGTGTGTTTTTTCACTAGCTAATCATGGCATGTGATTGTTCAATGACAGACATGTATTTGTTTAAATCTATCACTTGATGGTGTCATTTCAGAGAGACAAATAATCATGTTTTTTTGCATAATGCTATATATCTGCCTCACTCTCAGAGAAATAAGTAGTACTGCTAGGTTTTACACAGTAATAATATATATCTGTCTCACTATCAGAGAAATAAGTAGTACTGCTAGGTTTTACACAGTAATAATATATCTGCCTCACTCTCAAAGAAATAAGTAGTACTGCTAGGTTTTACACAGTAATAATATATCTGCCTCACTCTCAGAGAAATAAGTATTACTGCTAGGTTTTACACAGTAATAATATATAGCTGCCTCACTCTCTGAGAAATAAGTAGTACTGCTAGGTTTAACACAGTAATAATATATATCTGCCTCACTCTCAGAGAAATAAGTAGTACTGCTAGGTTTTACGCAGTAATAATATATATCTGCCTCACTCTCAGAGAAATAAGTAGTACTGCTAGGTTTTACACTGTAATAATATATATTCCTCACTCTCAGAGAAATAAGTAGTACTGCTAGGTTTTACACTGTAATAATATATATTCCTCACTCTCAGAGAAATAAGTAGTACTGCTAGGTTTTACACAGTATTAATATATATCTGCCTCACTCTCAGAGAAATAAGTAGTACTGCTAGGTTTTACACAGTCAAATGTAACAAATAACTACATTTTTAAACAAAAATCTGTCCAAATGTACAAAATTCAATACAGTAATATGAGATCTGTACGTAAAACATTACATTTTTGTCATTTAGCAGATGTTCTTATACAAAAGCATCTTAAGGCTAAGTTTATTGATAGAACATTCGTAGGAACATTGTTAAATCTCTGAGCTGGTTCAAAAAACCGTTGTTATTAACGTTGCACTTGAAAACGCTCATATCTATAGAACTCTATAGAACTCTGTAGAACTCTGTAGAACTCTGTAGAACTCTATAGAACTCTATAGAACTCTGTAGAACTCTGTAGAACTCTGTAGAACTCTATATCTTTTTCCAAGATGGCGTAGTAGTGCAGTTGTGTTTTTGTCGTATGTATGTAAATAGCCTGTAAATACCCTATTTTTCTGTATTTTTCGTACATATTTCCCTATCAGACTTTTCATCCTTCTACAAAATATACTTTCCTGCAACCCGCCTCACTCAATGTGGAACGGATTCTATTATTGACTTACCTTTATCTAGAATCTAGAATCTCCAGTTGAAACTAGCTAGCCAGCTAACTAGCTACTTGCTATTAGCCACAGCTAGCGGTATTTTACCCAGATCATTGGATTATTATTTTTTTCTTCTGCGGGATTAATTTTAATCACTGGACATTAATCACCGGATATTCGGCCAGTCTGCACAGCGCGTTATCGACGCAGAACATATCAGTTTTTCCGCCGGAATCACTGAATCACTGGACCTTTAACTCCGGATTCATCGCTACCAGCTAGCTACAACAAAACGGACGCTGTGGTCTGGCTAATCATCCTGAGCTAGGCCCATCTCCCGGCTATCTACCTCTCTGTCAACCGGACGGGACCACCTAGTGTTGACACGGAGCCCCGCCGATCCTACACGACTGGTCTGCCGACGAAATCGTCTGATGTGGTTACGACGTTAACCACGAAGATTCCATCCATCTGCTAGCCCCGGCCCGCTAGCACACGCTAGCCGTGGCCTCTTACTCACTTGTGCTTTACCACCGGACCTTATGATAACTCAGCTATACAGCTGATGTCTTGTGGACTGTTCCTTTTTTACGGTACTACATCCTGTTTATGTTTAGCCTCAGCCCAAACATGGTTAGTTTATTGTTGTTTCGGTTATTTCTAATTGTACTATATCACTGTAGACCCCCCAGCCTAGCTAAACCTGCCTTAGATAGCTCCTTTGCCCCTCCCCCTATACACGCGGAGACCGACTCAATTGATGCCTCCTGCGATGCTATCTCTTTCATCGTTACCCAACGCTTAGGTTTACCTCCACTTTACTCATATCCTTCCATATCCTTGTCTGTACATAATGCCCTGAATCTTTTCTATAACACCCGGAAATCTGCCCCCTTTATTCTATGTACCCAACGCACTAGAAGACCAGTTCTTAAAGCCTTTAGCCGTATCCTTATTCTAGTCCTCCTCTGTTCCTCTGGTGATGTAGAGGCTAACCCAGGCCCTGCAGCCCTCAGTATCACTCCTACTCCCCAGGCGCTATCATTTGATGACTTCTGTAATCGCAAAAGTCTTGGTTTCTTGCACATAAATATCAGAAGTCTACTTCCTAAGTTTGAGTTATTCACTGCGTTAGCACACTCTGCCAACCCTGATGTTCTAGCAGTGTCTGAATCCTGGCTCAGGAAGGCCACCAAAAATTCTGAAATTTCCATCCCCAACTATAACATTTTCCGTCTAGATAGAACTGCCAAAGGGGGTGGAGTTGCAATCTACTGTAGAGATAGCCTGCAGAGCTCTATCATACTATCCAGGTCTGTGCCCAAACAGTTTGAGCTTCTACTTCTAAAAATCCACCTTTCCAGAAATAAGTCTCTCACTGTTGCCGCTTGCTACAGATCCCCCTCAGCCCCCAGCTGTGCCCTGGACACCATATGTGAATTGATTGCCCCCCATTTATCCTCAGAGTTTGTACTGCTTGGTGACCTAAATTGGGATATGCTTAATACCCCAGCCATCCTACAATCCAAGCTAGATGCCCTCAACCTCACGCAAATTATCAACCAACCTACCAGGTACAACCCTAAATCCGTAAACATGGGTACCCTCATAGATATCATCCTGACTAACATACCCTCTAAATACACCTCAGCTGTCTTCAACCAGGATCTCAGCGATCACTGCCTTATTGCCTGCGTCCGTAACGGGTCCGCGGTCAAACGACCACCCCTCATCACTGTCAAACGCTCCCTAAAACACTTTAGCGAGCAGGCCTTCCTAATTGACCTGGCCCAGGTATCCTGGATGGATATAGATCTCATTCCGTCAGTAGAGGATGCCTGGTTGTTCCTTAAAAGTAATTTCCTCTCAATCTTAAATAAACATGCCCCATTCAAAAAATACAGAACTAAGAACCGATATAGCCCCTGGTTCTCCTCAGACTTGACTGCCCTTGACCAGCACAAAAACATCCTGTGGCGTACAGCATTAGCATCAAATAGCCCCCGCGATATGCAACTTTTCAGGGAAGTTAGGAACCAATATACACAAGCAGTTAGGAAAGCAAAGGCTAACTTTTTCAAACAGAAATTTGCATCCTGTAGCACTAACTCCAAAAAGTTTTGGGACACTGTAAAGTCCATGGAGAATAAGAGCACTTCCTCCCAGCTGCCCACTGCACTGAGGCTAGGAAACACTATCACCACCGATAAATCTACAATAATCGAGAATTTCAACAAGCATTTTGCTACAGCTGGCCATGCTTTCCATCTGGCTACCACTAACCCGGCCACCAACTCTGCACCCTCTGCTGCAACTTGCCCATGCCCCCCCCGCTTCTCCTTCACACAAATTCAGACAGCTGATGTTTTGAAAGCGCTGCAAAATCTGGGCCCCTACAAATCAGCTGGGCTAGACAATCTGGACCCTTTCTTTCTAAAACTAGCCGCCGAAATTGTCGCAACCCCTATTACTAGTCTGTTCAACCTCTCTTTCATAACGTCTGAGATCCCCAGAGATTGGAAAGCTGCCGCGGTCATCCCCCTCTTCAAAGGGGGTGACACTCTAGATCCAAACTGCTACAGACATATATCCATCCTGCCCTGCCTTTCAAAAGTATTTGAAAGCCAAGTTAACAAACAGATCACCGACCATTTCGAATACCACCGTACCTTCTCCGCTATGCAATCCGGTTTCCGAGCTGGTCACGGGTGCACTTCAGCCACGCTCAAGGTCCTAAACGATATTATAACCGCGATTGATAATAGACAGTACTGTGCAGCCGTCTTCATCGACCTGGCCAAGGCTTTCGACTCTGTCAACCACCGCATTCTTATTGGCAGACTAAATAGCCTTGGTTTCTCAAATGACTGCCTCGCCTGGTTCACCAACTACTTCTCAGATAGAGTTCAGTGTGTCAAATCGGAGGGCCTGTTGTCTGGACCTATGGCTGTCTCTATGGGGGTGCCACAGGGTTCAATTCTTGGGCCGACACTTTTCTCCGTGTATATCAATGATGTCGCTCTTGCTGCTGGTGACTCTCAGATCCACCTCTACGCAGACGACACCATTTTATATACATCTGGCCCTTCATTGGACACTGTGTTAACAAACCTCCAAACGAGCTTCAATGCCATACAACAATCCTTCAGTAGCCTCCAACTGCTCTTAAACACTAGTAAAACTAAATGCATGCTTTTCAATCGAACGCTGCTGGCACCCGCCCACCCGACTAGAATCACCACTCTCGACGGGTCTGACCTAGAGTATGTGGACAACTACAAATACCTAGGTGTCTGGTTAGACTGTAAACTCAACTTCCAGACTCACATAAAGAATCTCCAATCCAAAATTAAATCTAGAATCGGCTTCCTATTTCGCAACAAAGCCTCCTTCACTCATGCTGCCAAACATGCCCTCGTAAAACTGACTATCCTACCGATCCTTGACTTCGGCGATGTCATTTACAAAATAGCCTCCAACACTCTACTCAGCAAATTGGATGTAGTCTATCACAGTGCCATCCGTTTTGTCTCCAAAGCCCCATACACTACCCACCACTGTGACCTGTACGCTCTTGTTGGCTGGTCCTCACTACATGTTCGTCGTCAAACCCACTGGCTCCAGGCCATCTATAAATCACTGCTAGGCAAATCCCCGCCTTATCTTAGCTCATTGGTCACCATAGCAGCACCCACCCGTAGTCTGCGCTCCAGCAGGTATATCTCACTGGTCATTCCCAAAGCCAACACCTCCTTTGGCCGCCATTCCTTCCAGTTCTCTGCTGCCAATGACTGGAACGAATTGCAAAAATCTCTGAAGCTGGAGACTCTTATCTCCCTCAATAACTTTAAGCATCAGTTGTCAGAGCACCTTACCGATCACTGCACCTGTACACAGCCCATCTGAAATTAGCCCACCCAACTACCTCATCCCTATATTGTTATTTATTTTGCTCTTTTGCACCCCAGTATCTCTATTTTCACATAATCTCTTGCACATCTAGCATTCCAGCGTTAATACTATTGTAATTATTCTGCACTATAGCCTATTTATTGCCTTACCTCCATAACTTGCTACATTTGCACACACTGTATATATATTTTCTGTTGTATTTTTGACTTTATGTTTTTTACCCCATATGTAACTCTGTGTTGTTTTTATTGCACTGCTTTGCTTTATCTTGGCCAGGTCGCAGTTGTAAATGAGAACCTGTTCTCAACTGGCTTACCTGGTTAAATAAAGGTGAAATAAAAAAATAAAAAAAATAGAACTCTATAGAACTCTGTAGAACTCTATAGAACTCTATAGAACTCTGTAGAACTCTATAGAACTCTATAGAACTCTATAGAACTCTGTAGAACAGTGTCGTTAGATGTAGAAAGTTGTGAATCGTTAGAAACTTTTTTTTTTTCATGCGTCACTTTAAACACAGAAGATCTCCCCTAAGCATAGAATCACATGGTTGACCCCCTGGTTCCTCTCTAGGTCCCTACCTTTCTAGGGAGTTGTTCCTAGCCACCGTGCTTCTACATCTGCATTGCTTGCTCTTTGGGGTGTTAGACTGGGTTTCTATATAAGCACTTTTTGACAACTGCTGATGTAAAACATGTCTTCTGGGAAGGCATATGAAGCACTGCTAACGCAAGAGGAACGACTGAAAAAGCATTTAACAGATTACTGTGAAATAATATAATGATGATTCATGTTTATTATTAGCTGTTTTTATACTCATGTTTTGAAATTATACTTCATTACTATAACGATTATCAATAACCCTGAACATTAATTTAGTCACCACTGGTCGAGAAAAATGTATTTTCCTAGTACATTCATTGTCAGATTCATCAACCAGCAGCGAGCACTCTGCCTTCTAGCACAAGCGAGGGGCATGTTGAGGTACATTTGCTAACTGGGAGGGTTGCATGATGTAATTCATTGGTGGGCTGGAAGACGCACTCTTGTCTTATCTATTCCGAGGTTGTTTAATCGCAATATTAGATATTTCATAATGCATGTATACTAGGGTTGAGGTTGGAGCATCTGACTAGTGATTATTTACCAGGGGTTCAACACCTGCTATAGGCACTATTTAATTGCTCTTCCAAAAGCATCACAGGCCTAATACGAGATATATAGCTAACTAAAGTAATGAGTGACCATTTTAGACATGGGACATATAGTATTTGGTTGCATGCTATTTTATGTCAATCATATTGCTGCTTGTAGCCTATAACTGATGCTTCATGGTCTTATGCTGTCATCTATTGGAAATATTTAGCATTACAAGTTATTAATTTACGTACGGACATTAGTGAGGCAGCTGAAAAATAAAGTGTATTTTTCTTGTTAATTCCTTTGATCAGTCTCAAACCTGCCCCACCTATCCCATGGCAATTGCTGGACTTTCACACAGAGGTTACTAGGTCACCCAATTCAAACCATATTAGAAAAATAACACAAATGTGTCTAAGTGTTCTGCCTTGCAATAATAAATATCATAAAATAACTAATAAAAAAAAAAAAACAGCAAAACGCTTAGACAGGTTTAGAGTAACAAAATAATACTATAATTGTATTTACTAAGTTAATATTATTAGCAAAATAGTTTAGAAAAGTGTTCTAGGCTACCCTACCCTAGAATTAGGGTTACGGTTAATGCTAAAATAGGTTATAAGTAGGGTTAGAGTTTCTGTATAGCACTTTGTGACATCTGCTGGTGTAAAAAGAGCTTTATAAATACATTTGATTGATTGTTAGGTTTAGGGTTTCTATGGCAAAAAACAGTATGGGTTTATGGCACTCTTGCTCCTCCTTGTGGTCGTATGTGGGTACTACATAACTCATTAATCACATTTACATTTTTTTTTTAGTCACGGATCTCCCGGTCGCGGCCGGCTACAACAGTCTGGATTCGAACCAGGATCTCTAGTGGCCTTAGACCACTGCAAGAGACCTGACACTTCATGACACTTGCTAGATTTAGGCTCATAATCTGAGGTAGCAACTGCGTCTGATCTACAAATCCATTAGCTAGACCACCCGATTAGACAACAATCACCCCATTATACCCATTTGGTTTGCAACTCAGTGAACCTGCGCAGCATTCGCTCAATTTGATGCCTATGATCGAAGATTTCGATGCATATCAAATTATCCAGCAGCCATTTAGAAACCACAAGTCGTCAAAAAAATGGTTATTTCTTAATTAAATGTCTTCTGGCTGTTTAAAAATCGGCCACATCTTGAAAAGAGGACAGGGACTTGCGTTTTGTTTAGATTGTACACTTTTTTCTTAAAACAAATATGGTTAACCATGACCAGAAAATGTTTAATGTTTGATGGCTATCCGCCAGCCATCGCCTCTAAAACTGGGTCTCACCTCACTATTGGTGACCACAACATGTACTCAGGTGAACATTGAGCGCGCTCACCAAGTAGCCATAACCTTGTTAATAATAAGTTACCTGAGGTAAACCTACAGGGTTAACGCTCACCAAGTAGCCATAACCTTGTTAATAATAAGTTACCTGAGGTAAACCTACAGGGTTAACGCTCACCAAGTAGCCGTAACCTTGTTAATAATAAGTTACCTGAGGTAAACCTACAGGGTTAACGCTCACCAAGTAGCTGTAACATTGTTAAAAATAAGTTACCTGAGGTAAACCTACAGGGTTAACGCTCACCAAGTAGCCGTAACCTTGTTAATAATAAGTTACCTGAGGTAAACCTACAGGGTTAACGCTCACCAAGTAGCAGTAACCTTGTTAATAATAAGTTACCTGAGGTAAACCTACAGGGTTAACGCAGGCAGGTCTCATTGATAACAATAGTGAAGCTGGCATTGTGACGCAGAACAATGGAATGGGAATAGAACGTTCTGAAGTCGAGTCGGTGTCACGGAGCTCAATAGAACTAATAGGAGCTGGTAGGGTGAAAAATACCCAAACGTAAGGCCTGTTTTTTCGCGATTACTTCATAACCAGGGATAGAAGGTAATATTATGAAACTGGGCTCCATGGCAGATGCAATTAACTAATTTTATCTGAAATAAACGTTGTAAAAAATGTAACTTCAGGCGCCCCGAAAATAATATTCAAAAAGTCCTTGGACACAGAGGGGTTAAACACTAAAGTTACCGTCCATCTAGAGAGGAGAACCGGACAGAGGGAGCGTAGGAAGCCAGCATCCATCAACGAGAGAGGGAGAAGCCCTCCACGGTACTTAACAGGTGGAAGAAACAATCTTGGAGCTCCATCGGTCCACAAGAAAAGCAGGCAGCAGGTGCTGATGTAGTGGTAGCTAGGATAACTAGGATGCTGCTGGTAGAGTAGCTAGCTTAGCTAGCTGTACCGACTAGCTTGGATAGCTAGCAGGTCATTCGTCTGTCCCTCGAGGATGATGACGAATCCGGTGAACCACACAATTAAACAAGAAGAGCGAGTGAAAAGGATCTGGCTACACTCATACTGTCACTAACCATTACGCAAAAAGCTAATTGAACAATAAACTTCGGTGTCTCAACACTGTAACGAACTCTGTCGTTGTTCCCCAACATCACCTCAGTCCACTCTGCGCGTAACTGGACAATATGCTTGGCGCCAAACCGTACGTGGACGCGGACAGTTCTGTACGGGGACGCGGACAGTTTCAGAACGCGGACATGAGCAGTGCCACATAATAAACTAAAAGCAGTCTTTAAAGTCGGGTACATTAGTAATATTCTTTTTTTATTATGTCAAACAAAAAAAAACGTTTTTAAAACAAGATTTTGAGATCTGGGCACGTATCCAAAAAGCGTCTCAGAGTAGTAAAATTGGTCCTCTCTCTCCCCAGACAGACTCATTTAATACTGGGTCGTTACAATATTTTGAGATCTGGGCCCATATCCAAAAAGCGTCTCAGAGTAGAAAATGTGTCGTATTAGTCCTGAGAATAATGCCATTTTAGTCCTACTCTTATGGGTATAAATTAAAGCTATGCATGAAGCCTCTTTATTCATAAGTGTCCCACCTAGTTGGCAGATATTTAGGACACCTCATGAGCTGTCCTAACCAGTTAAGAGGTACCAGCAGGTGTCTTGATAATAGAAACATGCAGCGAGTCAGTGGTTCCTGTGCAACATGTAATTGCTTTGGAGCAGTGGCGACCTGTCATTCAGGGCAGAGCCCCACCTGTTTAGTAGATGCTCTTACCCAGAGCGATTTACAGTAAGTGCATTCATCTTAAGATTGCTAGGTGAGACAACCAGATAATACAGTCAAATATACAGGATACGAACATTCCATTTCAGCTAAACAATGGATATATAGCGTTTTGCAATAAAAATAATAATAATTATATACATCTAAAATATATTAATTAAACATCTGAGAACAGTAATATTGAAGGTACCCATAAGCAAACATTTCTGATTAAATAATAATTCTTAAACAAAATTGTAATCTCACCTCTTATCTTTGGTGTCATGTTCCCCAGAGAGACTCATTTTAGAGGCAGGGCCCCCCTCCTCTCTCTCCCCTGAGAGACTCATTTTAGAGAACTGACCCCTAAACAGAGATCCAACATGTTGGTTGTAGTTAACACAGTAATTCTTTAATGTAAATTGTTATAATTTATTAATTATCTCTTATAAAACATTTACTAACAGACAAATCGAAACAGTCAGGCTATTTAATGCAATCAGATGAACATCTGGTTGTGACATCTCTTCTCCATGTTAACTGTCAATAATAATAATAAGTCACTGTTTGTTAAGGTAGTTATAGACAGTGCAGCAACACAAAGCCATGTCTCACACTTATTTGTATTCATTAAAAGTCGGCCATTTATTATTTTTGAATCTGTTATTTTCTAAACGTATCTGAGAATGTAGACAGAAGGGCTAAAACAGGCTTGATTGATCTGGGGGGGATCAGTGATCTATACAGAAAGGTTTTTTGCAACAATTAAGAGATGTTCTATTATTTAAAGTAGGCTAGGTTATAATGTATAACAGTTTTTTTGTTGTTGTGTAAAGCAGATCAAGGTCTATACCTCAGCCAGTTGCGACCCGTCATTCAGGGCAGGTGGCCTTTCCTGTTTTGCATGTTATTGTGGCATTAATACATGTCACATATCAGTTTGCTAACAATGTAAAAAAAAATATATACACTACCGGTCAAAAGTTTGGACACACCTACTCATTCAAGGGTTTGTCTTTATTTTTACTATTTTCTACATTGTAAAATAATAGTGAAGACATCAAAACTATGAAATAACACATATGGTATCATGTAGTAACCAAAAAAGTGTTAAACAAATCAAAATATATTTTATATTTGAGATTCTTCAAATAGCCACCCTTTTTCCTTGATGACAGCTTTGCACACTCTTGGCATTCTCTCAACCAGCAACCCGTCATTAAGGGCAGGTGGCCTTTCCTGTTTTGCATGTTATTTTGGCATTAATACTTTTCACATATCAGTTTGCAAAAAATACAAAAAAATATATACTGTATATCATTGAGTTAATATAGCCGCATACAAACATGGTCTCTTTTTTGTTTTCTTGAATAAGGCAGCTCCAAAATGCAGGTGTTTCAGCCTAGCTCAGTGCTTTCTGTGGTGGTGGGGCAAGCCAGAAGAAAATACTGAGCGCTGCGCCGTGATTGGCTCAGTGTTCTGTCACTCATGGGGACACTACGTCACTGCCAAGTCTAAGGGTAGAGTAAGAAAATTCAAGCCCCTTGGGTGCTGCCACAGAGTTACATTAGAAGTGCCCATCCAAGAAGGTCATTGGCCAACAGATAAAATGACGTCAAATCACATTATATCTACAGTAGCGCTTTGATTGAACTGATCAGGTCAATATCATACTTTCAAAATCTTAGCCAGCAGTCATCATCACGAATCAAGTCGACAATCTACAGGCAAATCCTTTTTAATCCTTGTCATATGAAGAGAAATAATGAAGAGAAATGATAGGACAGCTGATGGGACTCTGCTGTTGGGACTCTGCTGTCGGGACTCTGCTGTCGGGACTCTGCTGTCGGGACTCTGCTGTCGGGACTCTGCTGTCGGGACTCTGCTGTTGGGACTCTGCTGTTGGGACTCTGCTTTATGTAGGCCCTAACAGTTTGTGGGCACCGTTTGTCACCGTTATAGTGCAATGAATGTATTGTTTAGTGTTGTGTTGTGGAGTGGCTTTGCTGGCATGCATCCCCCTTTATTTATGTTTTGCCCCACCAAGATTGACATGCTAAAATCACCACTGACCTCAGCTATAGCCTAGATGACCAGCCTAAACCTGTTCAGATCAGTTCCCATAACGTTATAACAGTAACAGTAGCAGGAGCCTAGTCCTGATACAGATGGAGGTCTATACCTCAGCTATAGCCTACATATCCTAGATGACCAGCCTAAACCTGTTCAGATCAGTTCCCATAACGTTATAGACCTAACAGTAGCAGGACAGAGCTTGTAGCCTAGGCATGGTATTTTACACACCATTTCAAACGGAGACCATCAGGTTTGTGACCATGATAAGTGATCATAGCTCAAACCTACTCTGACTATTGAATGTCTGACGTCGACCTAACCTTATAATAGTTTGTCGTTTAGCCTAGACCTACGAGAGTCTGCCCGTCTTTCCTACATATCAACACATTCATCCGACTTCTAATGTTACCGAGAAATATGTGCCACAGTTTTAACAGCCATTGTGTAACTGCGTAGGCTACACACTTACTTTCACGTTCATATGAGGAAATCACATAACTTCTTACAGTCGCTGGTGCAGCCGCCTGTTCTCTTGCAGATGAAGTAGCTTTTATAGGCGACTCATTCAACCAGCCTAAACAACAGTAAATAAAAGATGTCAAATGGTCAAAAGTCAATCCTGATATAGCCATGTACATCAAAGAGAGGTGTATTGCTACAGATGTAGGATCTTAATTTTAGCCAGTGTGCTACAGCAGGAAAATAATCCTGCAGCAACATGACATTTGAATTATTATGTGGATTATAATTAATGAACAATTCTTTTAACACAAAAGTGGAATTGATCATCTTCAGAAACCTTTTTTAAAGCTTAAATACACTCAAATACACTACAAGTTTTAGTTCTCCTGCAACAGGGTGATCAAATTAAGATCCTACATCTGTACAGAGATTATGTTTTTCTCTAAATAAGGCAGTTTGCATTATTAGCAATGACGTTGCAACTGTCAGCTGCTGTAAACCTATGTGATTGGATGTTATAGACCCCCATCTGAACAGTTTATTTCCCCATGCTGTGGCCCTCACCAACTGGCCATCTGGCCCATAGAGACTAAAGGACTATACACTCTATGCTGCTCACCACATCAAGCCATCTCTGAACTGTACACTACCATCTGGCCCATAGAGACTAAAGGACTATACACTCTATGCTGCTCACCACATCAAGCCATCTCTGAACTGTACACTACCATCTGGCCCATAGAGACTAAAGGACTATACACTCTATGCTGCACACCACATCAAGCCATCTCTGAACTGTACACTACCATCTGGCCCATAGAGACTAAAGGACTATACACTCTATGCTGCTCACCACATCAAGCCATCTCTGAACTGTACACTACCATCTGGCCCATAGAGACTAAAGGACTATACACTCTACGCTGCTCACCACATCAAGCCATCTCTGAACTGTACACTAAATAACTGAACTATACTGCATTAGCACTCTGTTCATCTCTCTTAGATATATTTATACTGGTACTGTACATGTGGACATCCACCGTATAGCAACTGTATTCCCACTGTACTGTATATCTGTATATCAACTGTATACCCACTGTACTATATATCTGTATACCAACTGTATTCCCACTGTACTGTATATCTGTATATCAACTGTATTCCCACTGTACTGTATATCTGTATACCAACTGTATTCCCACTGTACTGTATATCTGTATATCAACTGTATACCCACTGTACTGTATATCTGTATACCAACTTTATTCCCACTGTACTGTATATCTGTATATCAACTGTATTCCCACTGTACTGTATATCTGTATACCAACTGTATTCCCACTGTACTGTATATCTGTATATCAACTGTATTCCCACTGTACTGTATATCTGTATACCAACTGTATTCCCACTGTACTGTATATCTGTATATCAACTGTATTCCCACTGTACTGTATATCTGTATATCAACTGTATTCCCACTGTACTGTATATCTGTATACCAACTGTTCATTCTCTTATAGCTCTATGCTCACTCTTCCTAGTTGTGTATAATGTTGTACAGACATTTGTGTAAACTCTTCTGTCTGTATTCTGTCTCTAAATGTTGTCTGTCACTATCACCATGTAGAATTATGTGTACAGATGTAGGATCTTAATTTGATCACCCTCCACTGCAGAATAACTTTACCGCAATGCAGGAAATGTAAAACTTGTAGTGTATTTGAGGTTTTAAAAGGCTTCTGAAGTTTGTAATTTCCACTTAGAAATGGCAGACTTGAGTTTCGCTTAATAAAAATGTATCAACCGCTACAAAAATGTCCATTAATTATAATTCACATAATAATTCACATTTCCTGTTGCTGCAGGAATATTTTCCTGCTGTAGCAAACTGGCTCAAATTAAGATCCTACATATGTATGTGCAAATGTACTTGGTGAATAAAGGTGATTCTGATTCTGCAAAGGTTGAGTCTCTAGATTCCCTTGCTGCTCTGGGGAAATAATGAAATGGATACCATGGGCGATTTAAACTGGGACTGATTATCTCCCAACTCTGAGACCATGTCATTTGTTATATTTCACCCAATTGATAAAGGAAGCTAGAAGGCTGAACCCAGAAGACAACTCTAAATAAACACGAACTGATATTATCCTAAAATCCTTTCACTCATATTGTTGTGTCTCTTTGTTCAACGGACGTCGGGTAGCCTGTGATATTAATATTGTAGCAAACAGCGGGGCAGGGCAGTGAACCCAGGTCGCTGGCCAAAACTAGGTAAACCCTATTGCTGCGATGGGAATTGTAACCTGTCTCACACTGCCCCCTATAAAAGCAAGTCTCGTGCTTCGACTACTCAGACCCCTCACACATCCGGGCCGTGCAATCTGATGGCCTCACAGACACCATACTACTTCTGACACCAATGTAGCAAGCAGCGGGGCAGGGAAGTGAACCCAGGTTGCACTTGTAAAAAGGCAAACAACCTACGCATCGCGCCACTGGCGCCAATTGGGTTACTTGGTTGGAATTGCATCATAGTACATGGGAATAATGATGCATTTTATTTAGTAAAGTGGTTTCTTGCATCAAACACAACAACATTTTCAGTCACCTCCTCCTTGTGTGAAGGACAAGTAGATAAACAGGTTAATGTCAAGCTCTGCATGTTTTGTTCAAAAGTCTCATGGAATGTAGGCTTACATTGAACACCACACATTGGCTGCTACTGTAGGCTGAATGATAGAACAGCTATTTCCATGTTAAATGTTATTGGAGGCCTTTTTTACATAATGATCAAATAGCCTACTTGGTCTCTGTTAAAACTGTAACTTAAAGTGGGTACAGCCTCAGTGTTCACAGTAAACTCACGCCGGAAGTTGCACAGATCGCTACACTATAGTAGAACTATGATACAATTACATTTATCATACGAAATGTGAAATGTAGAACTATGACGAATGAATATTGATGTATTGAGTTCACAGGAGGTTGGTGGCACCTTAATTGGGGAGGACGGGCTTGTGGTAATGGCTGGAGCGGAATAGGTGGAATGGTATCATTAATATGAGCCGTCCTCCCCTCAGCAACCTCCAATGATTGAATTTGACTTGCCCACGTCCAGTTAGCGCCATTTTGTATGATTAAACTGTCAAGTCATTATATATTTTCCGTTCTGCTGAGAGAGCACCTTCCTGATGACTGGCACTCTGTACATTCCTATGGATGAGGCCTGAGCTGGAATGTGAAGATAACTGAAGCTAGCTAACTTTAGAAAACCAGTATATCTAGCTTGCATCATAGTCCACCCCTCAGGCTAAATTCAGGTTACAGCATGAGGCAGACATCAACAGCCGAGTTGTAGGCTACTACCTGGGTTGTATTCATTAGTTTACACAGCAGCCAACAGTTTTAAAATGTTGCATAAACAGTTTACTCCAAACGCTGTACAACGTGACCTAAACGGTTTCTGTTGCCAAACGTTTTTCTACGGTGGGCACTAATGAACACACACAACCTGTTTTGAGGAAGTGTAAGTTGTTGTTAGTCTTTCCACAGTATTTATTTGTCTCTCACACAACATGCCTTCCTGAGTGAAATGAGTTAACAGTAGATTAGAAAGAGAAAATGTTGTTGCTTGTTGTGTTTTAAGCCTGTTTTGAGAAGACAAGTCTATAGACCTAAGATACAGTACACTCTTAGAATTTTTTTTTCCAAAAGGGTCCTCTGGCTGTCCCCACAGGAGAACGCTTTTGGGTTCCAGGTAAAACCCTTCTGGCTTCCATGTAGAACCCTCTGTGGAAAGGATTCTTCATGGAACCCAAAAGGGTTCTACCTAGGACCAAAAAGGGTTCTACAAAGGGTTCTCCTATGGGGACAGCCAAAGAACCCTTTTAGATTCTAGATAGTGTAGGAGTGATCACCCTGGGGCACAGATGGAAACAGAAGGAATTCACCCCACGCATCTAATTTATATCCAAAACATGTTAAGGAGAGTAGGCCTATTATAACACTGTTCACAAAACATATCATCAACTATATTAATACACATAACAATATCATCAACTATATTAACACACATAACAATATCATCAACTATATGAATACACATAACAATATCATCAACTATATGAATACACATAACAATATCATCAACTATATTAATACACATAACAATATCATCAACTATATTAATACACATAACAATATAATCAACTATATTAATACACATAACAATATCATCAACTATATGAATACACATAACAATATCATCAACTAGATGAATACACATAACAATATCATCAACTATATTAATACACATAACAATATCATCAACTATATTAATACACAACAATATAATAAACTAGATGAATACATATAACAATATCATCAACTGTATGAATACACATAACAATATCATCAACTATATGAATACACATAACAATATCATCAACTATATGAATACACATAACAATATCATCAACTATATTAATATCATAACAATATCATCAACTATATTAATACACATAACAATATCATCAACTATATTAATACACATAACAATATCATCAACTATATTAATACACATAACAATATCATCAACTATATTAATACACATAACAATATCATCAACTATATTATTACATATAACAATATCATCAACTATATTAATACACATAACAATATCATCAACTATATTAATATCATAACAATATCATCAACTATATTAATACACATAACAATATCATCAACTATATTAATACACATAACAATATCATCAACTATATGAATACACATAACAATATCATCAACTATATTAATATCATAACAATATCATCAACTATATTAATACACATAACAATATCATCAACTATATTAATACACATAACAATATCATCAACTATATTAATACACATAACAATATCATCAACTATATTATTACACATAACAATATCATCAACTATATTAATACACATAACAATATCATCAACTATATTAATACACATAACAATATCATCAACTATATTAATACACATAACAATATCATCAACTATATTAATACACATAACAATATCATCAACTATATTAATACACATAACAATATCATCAACTATATTAATACACATAACAATATCATCAACTATATTAATATCATAACAATCGTCGTCTTACCTTTTATATGTCTCTCAATAGAAGTAGAGTCTGGAATGATCATTCGGTCGTGGAAAGTTCCTTTAGTTTGTTCTGCTCATTTCCATATCAGGTTCTACCTGTTCTCTCTCCCACTCCCTGTCTCTTTATAGCTCTTACAATGTGCCTTGGCATACATTCTACAAGTGTCTGGAACTTCTGATTTAGTGTTCCAAATGAAAACAATTTGATTAAACTGGTTAATATGGTTAAAATACATTAAGACTGAGTAATGCTGTGATTGTTTTTATTATTTTGTATTGAAATGTTTGACTTTATTTTCCCTATGTCCTTTCAATATAGGAACAATTTGTGAAATGACAGCCTTCTGTAAATATGGACTAAAGTCTATGGATTCATTTGATGGTATGTGTCTTGCAACATTATGTAAAATGACAGGTTGAGAAACACTGCATCTTCCTAGGTGCATATGTGAGAAGGAACGCAAACTGTCTCCCTATGTGTGTGCCATCCCTAAACATCAAGTGTTTGTGGTTCATTAAAATGTTTATTGTCAAGGTAAAAAATAAAAATAATAAAAAAAGTGTCTTGAACTGTATTGGAGGGATGTGACATCATTCTTCCACAAGAAATTCCATAATTTAGTGTTTTGTTGATGGTTGTCTTCAATTGGGTTGAGACCTGGTGACTGAGACGGCCATGGCATATTGTGAAACATCAGCAAGTTCAGCAATCTTCATCACTAATGCTCCTGCCTAACGTGCCCCAACAATCACCAATCGTTAAGCTCTTCCCGAGCAGGGTCGCAGTCTCTCTTCGTTGCAGCTCCTCTCTCCCCAGGGGTATCTGATCCTCTCTCCCCAGGGGTAGCAGCTCCTGTCTCCCCAGGGGTAGCAGCTCCTCTCTCCCCAGGGGTAACAGCACCTCTCTCCCCAGGGGTATCAGCTCCTCTCTCGCCAGTGGTAACAGCGCCTCTCTCCCCAGGGGTAGCAGCTCCTCTCTCCCCAGGGGTATCAGCTCCTCTCTCCCCAGGGGTATCAGCTCCTCTCTCCCCAGGGGTAACAGCTCCTCTCTCCCCAGGGGTAACAGCTCCTCTCTCCCCAGGGGTAGGAGCTCCTCTCTCTCCTAGGATTTGAAGACATTGGAGGCTTAGCCAATAGCCAGTAGGAGGGTCCGGAAAGGAATTTCAACAGCTAAATCCATGAATACATCTACAGTGTATTGCCAAAAACCACTCCACTCTGACCTGTCCAATGAGCCAAAATAATTAAAGAATCCCACAGTACCTAAACACCCTCTCTCTCTCTCTCTCTCTCTCTCTCTCCTCTCTCTCATCTCTCTCTCTCTCTCTCCTCTCTCTCTCTCTCTCTCTCTCTCTCTCTCTCTCTCTCCTCTCTCTCTCTCTCTCTCTCTCTCTCTCTCTCTCTCTCTCTCTCTCTCTCTCTCTCTCTCTCTCTCTCTCTCTCTCTCTCTCTCTCTCTCTCTCTCTCTCTCTCTCTCTCTCACACACACACAGACACACACACACACACAGACACACACACGCAGACACACACACACACACACACACACACACACACACACACACACACACACAGACACAGCCAACCAATGGAACAAATAACAAATTGACTAAATAAAACAGACATGTACAGAAACATCTCTCTCTCTCTCTCTCTCTCTCTCTCTCAATCTCTCTCTCTCTCTCTCTCTCTCTCTCTCTCTCTCTCTCTCTCTCTCTCTCTCTCTCTCTCTCTCTCTCTCTCTCTCTCTCTCTCTCTCTCTCTCTCTCTCTCTCTCTCTCTCTCTCTCTCTCTCTCTCTCTCTCTCTCTCTCTCTCTCTCTCTCTCTCTCTCTCTCTCTCTCTCTCTCCTCTCTCTCTCTCTCTCTCTCTCTCTGTCTCTCTCTCTCTCTCTCTCTCTCTCTCTCTCTCTCACACACACACACACGCAGTGCAGTAATTAGAATCCAGATAGCAGCGTTAGTGATAGTCTACTGTGTGCTCTCCTCTCATCTGTCTCTCTCCATCACTTTCTCTGTGTCATCTATTGATGTCTCTGTGTCTTGTCTGGTGTCTCTCTCCATCATATCCTATTCTTCTGTTGCTGTCTCTGTGTCTTGTCTGCGTCTCTCTCCATCATATCCTATTCTTCTGTTGCTGTCTCTGTGTCTTGTCTGGTGTCTCTCTCCATCATATCCTATTCTTCTGTTGCTGTCTCTGTGTCTTGTCTGGTGTATCTCTCCATCGTATCCTATTCTTCTGTTCCTGTCTCTGTGTCTTGTCTGGTGTCTCTCTCCATCATATCCTATTCTTCTGTTGCTGTCTCTGTGTCTTGTCTGATGTTTCTCATTACGATTGGGTCGGGTGCAGTTGCATTCTGAATTGATTATTACTTGGTGTGGGCATGTGGGCAACCTTCATTTACGTTGTGATGCAGTCACAACCACAAGTCTCACTAAACTCAGTTTTGGAAAAAACGGACTTTATGACCAAAGTTATCCAACATTTTTCCGCGGAATTGTGCTATGTTTATTCTGGTGATAACTGGATCACTGGCTGTCTCATGGAGTGTGTGAGGGTGAGTGTCATGGTCGGGATAGCCTGAACTCAGAGCCTGATAGAATATCAAGGAAAACCGTAGTAACTGCAGTAGAACATGGTGGAACAAAGCCAGATGGCAGTAACCTCACTTACTGCTGTTTCCTTGGTTTTTACTGGGATTTTGTAGTTACAGCAAATTTGACCCTCCATTTTCTCTGAAACTGAAGATAATTGAATCAGGACACTTTGTCACAAGATATAACAGATACTATGAAGCCTGATTTAGGTCTGAACTCATCTTTGACCAAATGTGTAGCAGCAGTTTGCAATTGTACGGCAGAATAGCTGTGCACATAATCCTAATACCTCTTCATGGACTACATTTGAACACTTAAACATTGTCTTCTTTTAGGGCGGGACCTGGTATGGTATGGTCACATTGCCTAGTGGTTAGAATGTTGGGCCAGTAACTGAAAGGTCGCTGGTTCGAATACCCGAGCCGTCAATGTGAAAATCTGTTGAAGTGCCCTTAAGCAAGGCACTTAACACTAACTTGCTTCATGGGTGCTGTACTACTATGGATGACCCTGTAACACAACACATTTCACTGCACCTATCCGGTGTATCTGACAATTAATTTAACAATGCTGGTCATAACTCTTGTTGACGTTGATCCAAGGACACCTTCACTTGCATTACCCTCTTACTGCAGAAAAATATTCTCATGAAATCATGTGACTTATAGTTAGAGAGAACGATTCCTGTAAACGCACACTGCTACAAGCAGGAAACAAGGTATGGACAAACCAGAAATGTGACATTTCTGTTTGATAGTAACCCTGAATGATGAATGTGAGATCTATCTTGTCATCTTTTTGGCCAACCACATTGGAACATTCTAATCTTTAAGGACATGAAGTATGGAGTCATTGTTTTCAGGAAGGTGTCTCCATGGTGATAGGAGGGACAGGAGGCAGACTAAGGGCAAGGGCAGCCACCTGAACTACTGCCCTACAAAGGCAAATAGCAGTCTACGCAAACATTGAATCTGAGAAAAATGGCTTTCTCCATTGCTTTCTCTGTCTTCTGTTGTTGTCTCTATTGTCTTCCCTCTTCTGTTGCTGTCTCTTGTCTCCCCTCTTCTGTTGCTGTCTCTCTTGTCTTCCCTCTTCTGTTGCTGTCTCTCTTGTCTGCCGTCTTCTGTTGCTGTCTCTCTTGTCTCCCCTCTTCTGTTGCTGTCTCTCTTGTCTGCCGTCTTCTGTTGCTGTCTCTTGTCTGCCCTCTTCTGTTGCTGTCTCTCTTGTCTGCCGTCTTCTGTTGCTGTCTCTTGTCTACCCTCTTCTGTAGCTGTCTCTCTTGTCTGCCGTCTTCTGTTGCTGTCTCTTGTCTGCCCTCTTCTGTTGCTGTCTCTCTTGTCTGCCGTCTTCTGTTGCTGTCTCTTGTCTACCCTCTTCTGTTGCTGTCTCTCTTGTCTGCCGTCTTCTGTTGCTGTCTCTCTTGTCTGCCGTCTTCTGTTGCTGTCTCTTGTCTGCCCTCTTCTGTTGCTGTCTCTCTTGTCTGCCGTCTTCTGTTGCTGTCTCTTGTCTACCCTCTTCTGTTGCTGTCTCTCTTGTCTACCCTCTTCTGTTGCTGTCTCTCTTGTCTGCCGTCTTATGTTGCTGTCTCTCTTGTCTACCCTCTTCTGTTGCTGTCTCTCTTGTCTTCCCTCTTCTGTTGCTGTCTCTTGTCTCCCCTCTTCTGTTGCTCTCTCTCTTGTCTCGCCTCTTCTGTTGCTCTCTCTCTTGTCTCCCCTCTTCTGTTGCTGTCCCTCTTGTCTGCCGTCTTCTGTTGCTTTCTCTTGTCTGCCCTCTTCTGTTGCTGTCTCTCTTTTCTGCCGTCTTCTGTTGCTGTCTCTCTTGTCTGTCCTCTTCTGTTGCTGTCTCTCTTGTCTCCCCCCTTCTGTTGCTGTCTCTCTTGTCTCTCCCTTCTGTTGCTGTCTCTCTTGTCTCCCCCCTTCTGTTGCTGTCTCTCTTGTCTCCCCCCTTCTGTTGCTGTCTCTCTTGTCTCCCCCCTTCTGTTGCTGTCTCTCTTGTCTGCCCTCTTCTGCTCAACCAACCTTGGTTCTCTCTCCATCTACCCTCTTCTGTCACTTTCTCTGTGTCTTGTCTTTTGCTGTCTGTGTCTTGTCTGTTGCTGTCTGTAAATTGTATTTTGCTGTCTGTGTCTTGTCTGTTGCTGTCTGTGTCTTGTCTCTTGTCTGTGTCTTGTCTGTTGCTGTCTGTGTATTGCCTGTTGCTGTCTGTGTATTGCCTGTTGCTGTCTGTGTATTGCCTGTTGCTGTCTGTGTCTTGTCTGTTGCTGTCTCAGGTTCCAGTTTGTTACTGTCTCCTGTGTCTATTTTCTTCTGTTATGGCCTGTTCTGTCTCTCTCCATCATATCCTATTATTCTGTTGCTGTCTCTGTGTCTTGTCTGGTGTCTCTCTCCATCATATCCTATTCTTCTGTTGCTGTCTCTGTGTCTTGTCTGGTGTCTCTCTCCATCATATCCTATTCTTCTGTTGCTGTCTCTGTGTCTTGTCTGGTGTCTCTCTCCATCAACAGAAATATTGGTGAGGGTTAGGCCTACTCCAATACAACATTGAAAACATGAAAACACGACTACATAATACCATTAAATACAGTTGGAATACAGTTACAACACTCAAACTGTTTCCATCAAACAGAAAAACAACAAGAAAGCTGGATAAACACATTTAGATTTTTTAGATACTGCGCTTTGCTTCTGCATGACCCTTACAGCTGTTTAAGGTCATACAAAGGCAGAGTGCAGTATCAGCATTTAAGGGGTCATAGGTCAGATCAGTGGTCATGGTTGATATGCATGGACCAAAAAAACAAACTTTAAAGCCATTTGTCTCAGATTCACTGTTTGCGTAGACTGCTCTTTGCCTTTGTAGGGCAGTAGTTCAGGTGGCTTCCCTTGCCCTTAGTCTGCCTCCTGTCCCTCCCTTCGCCATGGAGACACCTTCCTGAAAACAATGACTCCATACTTTGCTGAAACCTGTTCTGCCAGTTCATGTCCTTAAAGATGAATGTTGGAATGTTCCAATGTGGTTACTCCAAAAAGATGACAAGATAGATCACACATCCATAACTTGTTTCCAGCTTGTAGCAGGCCGCGTTTACAGGAATCCTTTTCTCTAATTATAGGTCATATGATTTCATGAGAATATTTTTCTGGAGTGAGAGTGTAATGCAAGTCAAGGTGTCCTTGGATGAATGTCAACAAGATTTATAACCAGCATTGTTAAATTAACTGTTGTAATAAATAAATACAATATTTGTAAATGTATTGTCACAGACACTGGATAGAGGCAGTGAAATGTGTTGTTTTACAGGGTCATAGTAGTACGGCGCCCCCTGGAGCAAATCAGGTGTAAGTGCCTTGCTTAAGGGCACAGACAGATTTTTACCTTGACAGCTCAGGTATTCGAACCAGCAACCTTTCAGTTACTGTCCCCACTAGATAATCTTACCATACCATACCAGTTCACACCCTAACAGAAGACACTGTTCAAGTGTTCAAATGTAGTCCATGAAGAGGTATTAGGATTATGTACACAGCTATTCTGCCGTACAATTGCAAACTGCTGCTACACATTTGGTCAAAGATGAGTTCAGACCTAAATCAGGCTTCGTAGTATCTGTTATATCTTGTGACAAAGTGTCCTGGTTCAATTATCTTCTGTTTCAGAGAAAATGGAGGGTCAAATTTGCTGTAACTACAAAATCCCAGTAAAAACCAAGGAAACAGCAGTAAGTGAGGTTACTGCCATCTGGCTTTGTTCCACCATGTTCTACTGCAGTTACTACGGTTTTCCTTGGTATTCTATCAGGCTCTGAGTTCAGGCCATCCCGACCATGACACTCACCCTCACACACTCCATGAGACAGCCAGTGATCCAGTTATCACCAGAATAAACATGGCACAATCACGGGGAAACATTATGGTTTAACTCGCATTGAAATGCAAATATCCAGATAATGGTAAGAAAGATAGCAAACAAAATATTGAAACGCTCGCTAACATAAAGAAAAGGACAGCATTGATAGTAATACAAAGTCACATAAGTATAAACATTCTCCGTGATTAAATAGTTCTTACCTTATGGGGGAAAAAATCTTGAGGGTTGCTACAATACAACATTCAAAACATGAAAACATAACTACATAACACCATTAAAAACAGTTGGAAGGTAGTAACAACTATCAAACCGTTTCCATCAAACAGATAAACAACAAGAAAGTTGGATCAACATATTTAGATTTCTTGATGCTGCACTTTGCCGTTGCATTACCCATATACTTGTTTAAGGTCATACAAAGGCAGAGTTCAGTATCAGCATTTTAGGGGTCATAGGTCAGATCTGTGGTCATAATAAGATGATACATCAGTGCATTTACACTTATCTACCTACGACATATTTGGCTGGACAGCAAAAACAACTTTAAAGCCTTTTTTGTCTTCAGTTGGACTGTTTTCTAGTTGATGCTCTTTGCCTTTGTAGGGCCATTTATTCAAGCAGTCAACGGACAACAACTCTTAATGCAATCACGGGGAAAACACTTTTGAAAGCAGTTTTGACCTTTGTTAAAAAAAGATGGGGATCCAAGCTTTTCATTGATAACACGCTTATTTCTATACTCCTACAATTGCGCTAATGCATTGTTTTAAAAATGCAGTTACAACTGGAGTATCAAGCATGGTTTAGGAACATTCACAACAGAGCTCTTAAAAGGGCAACGGCATCTTAAAACCGGAGTGTCAAGCATGGTTTAGGAACATTTGCAACAGAGCTCTTAAAGGGGCAACGGCATCTTAAAACCGGAGTATCAAGCATGGTTTAGGAACATTCACAACAGAGCTCTAACGATGTCACAACATTCAGTTCAGTGTTCAGTAGACCTGGGTTCAATTAGGATTTGTTTTCTTACAAATGCCTTAGCTGGGCATTTTTGAGCTTGCCTGGCACAATGAAACCAATGGAATAATCCCAAAAGTGCAAACACTCAAAATGTGATCAAATGCTCAAAGTGTTTGACAGAAAACAAATACTATTTGAACTCATCTGTGGGTGTTAGTGGCTGTTGCTGTGGTTGAATGATGTTGCTTGTAGAATGCAGCCTTGGTGCACCATGGTCTCCATGATGGGATCCTGCACTCAGTAGGAGGTAAACCCTGTGATGATGGTGCAGGGTTTTGTGCCATCCTTTGCATGAATGCCTCAGAGGCGTCGTGGTCAAGTTCAGTCCAGTTTCTTTTTGCCACCCATTGCTTGTGATGTTGGAGGAGAGTTTACTGAATTCCTCATAGGCGTCGTGGTCAAGTTCAGTCCAGTTTCTTTTTGCCACCCATTGCTTGTGATGTTGGAGGATAGTTTACTGAATGCCTGATAGGCGTCGTGGTCAAGTTCAGTCCAGTTTCTTTTTGCCACCCATTGCTTGTGATGTTGGAGGAGAGTTTACTGAATGCCTGATAGACGTCGTGGTCAAGTTCAGTCCAGTCTCTTTTGCCACCCATTGCTTGTGATGTTGGAGGAGAGTTTTGTGCATATAGTCTCCTGAATGCCTTAGAGGCGTCGTGGTCAGCTTCAGTCCAGTCTCTTTTACTGTCATCCACTGAACTTTTCCTTGTTTACGTTTGAGGTTTTAACCTTGGAGTGTGTGACTGTCACCGGCCCCAGTATGACCAGGTGGTGTCTCCAGTATGACCAAATCAAATCAAATCAAATGTTATTTGTCACTTACACGTGTTTAGCAGATGTTATAGCGGGTGTAGCGAAATGCTTGTGCTTCTAGCTCCGACAGTGCAGTAATATCTAACAAGTAATATCTAACAATTTCACAACATATACCCAATACACACAAATCTAAGTATGGAATGGAATTAAGAATATATACATATATGGACAAGCAATGACAGAGCGGCATGGACTAAGATACAGTAAAATATTATAGAATACAGTATATACATATGAGATGAGTAATGCAAGATATGTAAACATTATTAAAGTGACTAGTGTTCCATTTCTTAATGTGGCCCGTGATTTCAATAGGCAGCAGCAGCATCTAATGTGTTAGTTAGTGATGGCTATTTAACAGTCTGATGGCCTTGAGATAGAAGCTGTTTTTCAGTCTCTCGGTCCCAGCTTTGATGCACCTGTACTGACCTCGCCTTCTGGATGATAGCGGGGTGAACAGGCAGTGGCTCGGGTGGTTGATGTCCTTGATGATCTTTTTGGCCTTCCTGTGACATCACTGGTGTCTCCAGGGAGACCAGGTGGTGTCTCCAGGATACCAGGTGGTGTCTCCAGGGATACCAGGTGGTGTCTCCAGGGAGACCAGGTGGTGTCTCCAGGGAGACCAGGTGGTGTCTCCAGTGAGACCAGGTGGTGTCTCCAGTGAGACCAGGTGGTGTCTCCAGTGAGACCAGGGCACTGCTTACAGAAGTTTCTTCTTCTTTCTCTGTAGCTCCACCTCCTTTCTTGTTGTCTTCATCTCCTTGGAAGATGGTCGTCTTCTCCTTGGGAGTCTTTGAGTACATTTCCATCTCCCAAGCTGAGAAAACAGTGAGATGAGTTGTGGATATTGTGTCAGTGGGCTTGGTCTGGTTGGATTTGGAGTGGAATGCCGGTTCTGGGTGCTTTGTTTCCTTGATTGTAATTTTGTTTAATTTTCTAGTCTCCTTTCCTTGCTTTTAGTTTTGCTGTTATGGCTGCAATCTCAGTTTCCATGACCAACTTTTCTTTCCTTGCTTGCAATTCCGCGTGCTCCTTTTCCAAAGCATGTTTTTGCTTCAAGCCAGCAGCACGTTCTACAAGAACAGCACGTTCAGCTTCAGCTTCAGGTTCCATTCGAGATATGGAGTTGCTGATGACCTTCCACTGGTGAAATTCCTTCCACTTGACTTGGTCGAACTAGACAGTACACCAGTCTGAAAGATCAACATGCTCCCTCTCCTCCTTAAACAATTGCTGCACTGAATATTGGAGGGCAATGAATGTGTTCATGTGCTGCTGCAACACTCTTCTAGCTTTGTTCATAGCCCTCACAGGCTTCACATTTCCAGTTTGTCTCTCCTTGAAGATAAAAGTTTCCTTATTCGATTTCAATGTTTGTTTCCACACAACAATAGGTTCATAAAAATGTAGCAAACACTTTCCAACGTTGAAATTCGTAAAAGCACCCTGTTGGCACTTACAACTTGTCTTCACAGTTTCCAGTTGACAGGCAGAGCTTGGCATCAATTCGGTCTATTCCATTGGGCGCGTCTGGGACGCAGCATTCAACAAGAAGGGGGCGCACAGAGGAAAGAAGGGGGCGTGCAGAGGAAAGAAGGGGGCGCGCAGAGGAAAGAAGGGGGCGCGCAGAGGAAAGAAGGGGGCGCGCAGAGGAAAGAAGGGGGCGCGCAGAGGAAAGAAGGGGGCGCGCAGAGGAAAGAAGGGGGCGCGCAGATGAAAGAAGGGGGCGCGCAGAGGAAAGAAGGGGGAGCGCAGAGGAAAGAAGGGGGCGCGCAGAGGAAAGAAGGGGGCGCGCAGAGGAAAGAAGGGGGCGGCAGAGGAAAGAAGGGGGCGCGCAGAGGAAAGAAGGGGGCGCGCAGAGGAAAGAAGGGGGCGCGCAGAGGAAAGAAGGGGGCGCGCAGAGGAAAGAAGGGGGCGCGCAGAGGAAAGAAGGGGGCGCGCAGAGGAAAGAAGGGGGCGCGCAGAGGAAAGAAGGGGGCGCGCAGAGGAAAGAAGGGGGCGCGCAGAGGAAAGAAGGGGGTGCGCAGAGGAAAGAAGGCGGCGCGCAGAGGAAAGAAGTGGGCGCGCAGAGGAAAGAAGGGGGTGCGCAGAGGAAAGAATGGGGCGCGCAGAGGAAAGAAGGGGGCGCGCAGAGGAAAGAAGGGGGCGCGCAGAGGAAAGAAGTGGGCGCGCAGAGGAAAGAAGGGGGCGCGCAGAGGAAAGAAGGGGGCGCGCAGTGGAAAGAAGGGGGTGCGCAGAGGAAAGAAGGGGGCGCGCAGAGGAAAGAAGGGGGCGGCAGAGGAAAGAAGGGGGTGCGCAGAGGAAAGAAGGGGGTGCGCAGCGGAAAGAAGGGGGCGCGCAGTGGAAAGAAGGGGGCGCGCAGAGGAAAGAAGGGGGCGCGCAGTGGAAAGAAGGGGGTGCGCAGAGGAAAGAAGGGGGCGCGCAGAGGAAAGAAGGGGGCGCGCAGAGGAAAGAAGGGTTCAAACATCTACTGATTCAACTAGCCATCTAGTCATCAACCACTTCACTAGGACAGCACATCTACTGATTCAACTAGTCATCTAGTCATCAACCACTTCACTAGGACAGCACATCGACTGATTCAACTAGTCATCTAGTCATCAACCACTTCACTAGGACAGCACATCGACTGATTCAACTAGTCATCTAGTCATCAACCACTTCACTAGGCCAGCACATCTACTGATTCAACTAGTCATCTAGTCATCAACCACTTCACTAGGACAGCACATCTACTGATTCAACTAGTCATCTAGTCATCAACCACTTCACTAGGACAGCACATCTACTGATTCAACTAGTCATCTAGTCATCAACCACTTCACTAGGGACAGCACATCTACTGATTCAACTAGTCATCTAGTCATCAACCACTTCACTAGGACAGCACATCTACTGATTCAACTAGTCATCTAGTCATCAACCACTTCACTAGTACAGCACATCTACTGATTCAACTAGTCATCTAGTCATCAACCACTTCACTAGGACAGCACATCTACTGATTCAACTAGCCATCTAGTCATCAACCACTTCACTAGGACAATCAGGTTGTAGAGGTTTATCTGTCTTAAACCTTCATTGGTATTCTTCATTGTTTGTGATAATATTGAATCAACCGAGTGGCGCAGTGGTCGAAGGCACTGCATCGCAGTGCTAGCTGTGCCACTAGAGATCCTGGTTTGAATCCATGCTCTGTCGTAGCCGGCTGCGACCGGGAGACCCATGGGGCGGCGCACAATTGGCCCAGGGGAGGGAATGGCCGGCAGGGATGTAGCTCAGTTGGTAGAGCATGGCGTTTGCAATGCCAGGGTTGTGGGTTCGATTCCCACGGGGGGCCAGTATGAAAAAATAAATAATAATAATGTATGCACTCACTAACTCTAAGTTGCTCTGGATAAGATCGTCTGCTAAATGATTAAAGTGAAGGATTAATCTACCTATAACTGAAGGCAGCCAGTGTACAAAAACTGCATCAGACAGATACAACCTGAAACAAATGAGAGTTTTACTATAGACCATTAGGCCAACCAATGTCCAATCCCAAGAGTCAAGAGCATGGGGACTCTTAATTTGAAGGGACATTTTACACTATGGTTCTACTGATGCTGCCAAGGGAACAGAGATGAACCAGTCGAGTAGCTGGTGCAAAGCTACGCTAACAAGCATGTTGGGAGAATGAAACCACGTGGGATAAACGTTCAGGACAGGTAGTGAGTGAAAATTATTCCATGGAACTTCTTATACGTTTTTTTTTCTTTGCAATGTTTTTATTTACAATGTTTTTTTTGGAACAGATTCCAAACGTTCCTCACTAAATATACCCCCCCCCCCCCCCCCCCAACAACAACGACAACCCCCCTCAAACAAACACAGAGACAGTCAGCCAATGAAATTACAGGATCAATCATACAATTAGAAAGGCAGAAGCATGCATGATAAGAAATGGAGGGTCATTGTCACACCCGTGACATATGCTTTAAGATACAAACGTCAAATACATGTCGACAATCCTTCCTCCAAAAGGACCCTTTTATGGGATCCAATGTCATGGAAATCCCCCAAAAAGCCATGTTCTTCTTTATTTTCCTAGCTTCGTGAGGAATCACCCAAAGAGCAAATTCACAATGGAAACCTTAGTCCTACCTGAACCTCTCGTTGAGTCTTTGAAAGGAAGTTCAAATCCAAGGACACAGAAAGAATCCAATGGAACACGGTGATGTCATAGAGAATGATAGAGGCCTCTAGTGGCCAAAACCCGTATTATCATGGGCAGGGCCTTTGAGGGCTTCCACCATTTTAATTAATGTAGACAACTGGGTGGGACTTCCATCTTTATTGTCTGGCCACGCCTCCAACCACACCCGTACCTGCAGCCTTACAGGCGTCCTGCCTAATAGCCAACTATCATCACAATACATTGTGTTAACACAGGCTTGGCCGACTATCATCACAATACATTGTGTTAACACAGGCTTGGCCGACTATCATCACAATACATTGTGTTAACACAGGCTTGGCCGACTATCATCACAATACATTGTGTTAACACAGGCTTGGCCGACTATCATCACAATACATCGTGTTAACACAGGCTTGGCCGACTATCATCACAATACATCGTGTTAACACAGGCTTGGCCGACTATCATCACAATACATCGTGTTAACACAGGCTTGGCCGACTATCATCACAATACATCGTGTTAACACAGGCTTGGCCGACTATCATCACAATACATTGTGTTAACACAGGCTTGGCCGACTATCATCACAATACATTGTGTTAAAAAAGGATTGGCCAACTATCATCACAATACATTGTGTTAAAACAGGATTGGCCGACTATCATCACAATACATTGTGTTAACACAGGCTTGGCCAACTATCATCACAATACATCGTGTTAACACAGGCTTGGCCAACTATCATCACAATACATTGTGTTAACACAGGCTTGGCCAACTATCATCACAAGTACATATATCAACACATTAATTTTCTAGTTTTATCATTTAATCATTTTCAGGGGCAATTTCATTTTGGCTTTATGCTTTCAAGTTACCACGTTCCATTCACCATTACACTCGGTTCATTCTGCTCCAGTCACTGCCTATGGACACCACCCGGCTCCTCACTGCAAGCCTGCAGACATCAAGCATCTGTGCCACGTGTTGACGTGTGTTTATGTGTTTAAATGTTTATATGTTTATATTTATACTGGACAGAGAAGGAACCCTGGGGGCTTTTACAGAATGCTAATGTCTTACACACACACACACACACACACACACACACACACACACACACACACACACACACACACACACTCACACTCACACACACTCACACACACACACACACACACACACACACACACACACACACACACACACACACACACACACACACACACACACACACAGACACACACACACACACACACACAGACACACACACAACGCTGGAACCTTTGCCATGAGCTGTTAAAGCCATCGTCAGCCATCCTCCTCCTCCTCCTCCTCCTCCACTTCTTCCTCTTCTTCCTAATATTCTTCCTCCTCCTCCTCCCCCTCCTCCTCCCCCTCTTCTTCTTCCTCCTCCTCCTCCTCCCCCTCCTCCTCCTCCTCCTCCTCCTCCTCCTCCTCCTCCTCCTCCTCCTCCCCCTCCGCCTCCCCCTTTTCTTCTTCCTCCTCCTCCTCCTCCTCCTCCCCCTCTTCCTCCTCTTCCTCCTCCTCCTCCTCCTCCTCCTCCCCCTCTTCCTCCTCTTCCTAATATTCTTCATCTTCCTCCTCCTCCTCCTCCTCCTCCTCCTCCTCCTCCTACTCCCCCTCCTCTTCCTCTCTTCCCTGCTAGGGCAGTATGATGTTATGAAACGTTTAGATCTAAATATATACGATGTGGACCATCTGACCTCTTTAGTTGAGCAGCCAGGTCACACCAGATCCACTACAGTATTAAACGTTTGTCCAGGTCCCCAGGATGCCGGGAGATGCTTTCAATACTGTCCACTAGGGGCAAACGTGAACACCTATTTTCTATCTAGTAGGTTCGCAGCTTGCTACGGTGTTAAGCCGCGAGCTATGGCTTCGAGCATCGCGAGTTCAATCTCAGTGCTAGTTTAAACCTATCCCAAAACCTTAACCCTTACCTTAACCAGTCAGAATTAATGCCTAAAGCATTTTTATCTGAGACATTCCCTTGGCCTTCCTGAGCCTTCTTACCCAGGTGTCTCAATGAGCTCTCACAGTCTCACTGCAGAATTAGACATTTTTGCACTTTTCTCTAAACGTCAATTTTTTCGAAGTTGCTCCAAACGTCAAATTTAGAAGTTGCTCCAAACGTCAAATTTAAAAGTTAAGGGTCAAGGTTAAGGGTTAAGGTTTGGGGTAGGGTAAAAAAATATTTAAAAAATAATGAGTGTCTGCAACTGGGATTGAACACGCAACCTTTTGATCCAGAGTCATGGGATTACATAACCTTAGCAAAACCCAAGTCTACTTGGCGGTAATAACGCTCACTGTTGCCCCTAGTGGTCGGTTTTTAAGGCATTTCCTGACTTCCTCATGACATGGACAGACGTCCAGTTTAGAAATCAATCTTGAGCAATCTGGCTGGTCTAAAACAGAAATTAGACCCAGGTCAGTCTAGTTTCCCTTCAATCCCAAACTTTAACGCGGCAATCAGCAATTGAAACAATAAAAAAGCTACTCCACACCCGTTTCGGTAAAAAGCTGAGGGATGGAGCTGGATAAATGTATCCTCTCTCAATGTATAGACAGAGCTATGGATGCAAGGACTGACCATCCATGATATCAACATTATAACTCTAACCTATACAGACCAAGGACTGACCATCCACGATATCAACATTATAACTCTAACCTATACAGACCAAGGACTGACCATCCCCGATATCAACATTATAACTCTAACCTATACAGACCAAGGACTGACCATCCACGATATCTACATTATAACTCTAACCTATACAGACCAAGGACTGACCATCCACGATATCAACATTATAACTCTAACCTATACAGACCAAGGACTGACCATCCATGATATCAACATTATAACTCTAACCTATACAGACCAAGGACTGACCATCCATGATATCAACATTATAACTCTAACCTATACAGACCAAGGACTGACCATCCATGATATCAACATTAAAACTCTAACCTATACAGACCAAGGACAGACCATCCACGATATCAACATTATAACTCTAACCTATACAGACCAAGGACTGACCATCCACGATATCTACATTATAACTCTAACTTATACAGACCAAGGACTGACCATCCACGATATCAACATTATAACTCTAACCTATACAGACCAAGGACTGACCATCCATGATATCAACATTATAACTCTAACCTATACAGACCAAGGACTGACCATCCACGATATCTACATTATAACTGTAACCTATACAGACCAAGGACTGACCATCCACGATATCAACATTATAACTCTAACCTATACAGACCAAGGACTGACCATCCACGATATCAACATTATAACTCTAACCTATACAGACCAAGGACTGACCATCCATGATATCAACATTATAACTCTAACCTATACAGACCAAGGACTGACCATCCACGATATCAACATTATAACTCTAACCTATACAGACCAAGGACTGACCATCCACGATATCTACATTATAACTCTAACCTATACAGACCAAGGACTGACCATCCATGATATCAACATTATAACTCTAACCTATACAGACCAAGGACTGACCATCCACGATATCAACATTATAACTCTAACCTATACAGACCAAGGACTGATCATCCACGATATCAACATTATAACTCTAACCTATACAGACCAAGGACTGACCATCCACGATATCAACATTATAACTCTAACCTATACAGACCAAGGACTGACCATCCACGATATCAACATTATAACACTAACCTATACAGACCAAGGACTGACCATCCACGATATCAACATTATAACTCTAACCTATACAGACCAAGGACTGACCATCCATGATATCAACATTATAACTCTAACCTATACAGACCAAGGACTGACCATCCATGAAATCAACATTATAGTTTTAACCACGTTTTGATGCTATACAGTGTTGAAGTTTATGTTGTTTACAAACATTTGCATAAAATAAGTAATTATTTTGGGTTCTGACGGGGTACCACTGTCACGGTACTGATGTGGATGCGGTGGTGAAGTCAGGCGCAGGACACAGAGGATAAGTCAAAACCACTTTACTGAAATACTTGAACAAATACAAAATAAATGGCCTCGAAAACACCGGAGGCGAATTAATACGCGAAATGCGTAAAAACACCCACAAAACAAAAGTACCGAACCTCGACACCAAACGACAGGCGGACAATAACACACAACTACCAAACATAACACAGGGAAACTTATAGGTGACATAATCATGACAGAATACGAAACAGGTGCACTTAACTAGACATGACAAAACAAACATCGAAAACATAAAACGGTGGCAGCTAGTACTCCAGGGACGACGAACGCCGAAGCCTGCCCGAACAAGGAGGAGGAGCAGCCTCGGCGGTATTCGTGACAACCACAGTGGAACTAAGCTCATGCAGCATTCATAAGTTACATTTTTCAAGAAGCAATGGGTAGATATTAATTTAATGGATAAAAAAATTGATTTAGCAACTGCTGATTGCCCCTTTAAGATGTAGGTATGGAGGTCAAATTGGCCTTAGATTAGTGTCTAGGAGTAACTTCATTACCACAGGTACAGAACAACACCACCCCCATGGTGCTGCACAACACCACCCCCATGGTGCGGCACAACACCACCCCCATGGTGCAGCACAACACCACCCCTATGGTGAGGCACAACACCACCCCCATGGTGCGGCACAACACCACCCCCATGGTGCTGCACAACACCACCCCCATGGTGCGGCACAACACCACCCCCATGGTGAGGCACAACACCACCCCCATGGTGCAGCACAACACCACCCCCATGGTGCGGCACAACACCACCCCCATGGTGCGGCACAACACCACCCCCATGGTGCAGCACAACACCACCCCCATGGTGCAGCACAACACCACCCCCATGGTGCAGCACAACACCACCCCCATGGTGCAGCACAACACCATCCCCATGGTGCAGCACAACACCACCCCCATGGTGCAGCACAACACCACCCCCATGGTGAGGCACAACACCACCCCCATGGTGCAGCACAACACCACCCCCATGGTGCAGCACAACACCACCCCCATGGTGCAGCACAACACCACCCCCATGGTGCGGCACAACACCACCCCCATGGTGCAGCACAACACCACCCCTATGGTGCAGCACAACACCACCCCCATGGTGAGGCACAACACCACCCCCATGGTGCGGCACAACACCACCCCCATGGTGCGGCACAACACCACCCCCATGGTGCGGCACAACACCACCCCCATGGTGCGGCACAACACCCCCAGCACAACACCACCCCCATGGTGCAGCACAACACCACCCCCATGGTGCAGCACAACACCACCCCCATGGTGCAGCACAACACCACCCCCATGGTGCAGCACAACACCACCCCCATGGTGCTGCACAACACCACCCCCATGGTGAGGCACAACACCACCCCATGGTACAGAACAACACCACCCCCATGGTGAGGCACAACACCACCCCCATGGTGCAGCACAACACCACCCCCATGGTGCGGCACAACACCACCCCCATGGTGAGGCACAACACCACCCCCATGGTGCAGCACAACACCACCCCCATGGTACAGAACAACACCACCCCCATGGTGAGGCACAACACCACCCCCATGGTGCGGCACAACACCACCCCCATGGTGAGGAACAACACATACCC
>NW_028165133.1:152500-155000 GCF_964263955.1 Coregonus lavaretus
GAGGGGGAGATGGGAGGACAGAGGGGGGGGAGAGAGAGAGGGGGGGGAGAGAGAGATGGGGAGGAGAGAGAGAGAGAGAGAGATGGGGAGGAGAGAGAGAGAGAGAGAGAGAGAGAGAGAGAGAGAGAGAGAGAGAGAGAGGAGAGAGAGAGAGAGAGAGAGAGAGAGAGAGAGAGAGAGAGAGAGAGAAAGAGATGGTCCAGTCCAGTTCAAGTGTTCAGTTCTGATGGCTTGTAGATAGGAACTGTCTCTGAGCCTGTTGGTATCAGACCTTATGCTCCGAAACCGTCTTCCTGACGGTAAGGGAGTGAACAGCCTGTGGCTGGGGTGTGTGGGGTCCTTGATGATGCTGCATGCCTTCCTCAGCCACCGTTTCTAGTAGAAGTCCTGGATGGGTGGAAGCACGGTCCCAGTGATGTACTGGGCCCTCGTCACCATCCGCTGGAGGGCCTTGCAGTCGTGGACGGAGCCATTCCTGTACCAGGCCGTGATGCAACCGGTCAGGACACTCGATGGTGCAGCGGTAGTATTTGGAGAGGACCCGGGGTAGCATGCTGCCTTAGTAAATAGAGGAGCTGTCCTCTTGACAAGACTGGTGGTGTTGCTGCTACATGTCAAGGTGCGGGCCCTGTGCTAAGAGTCAGTGTGGAGGAGGTGTTGTTGCCAATCCTCACAGCCTGTGGTCTGCCTGTCAGGAAGTCCAGGATCCAGTTGCAGAGGGTGGTGTCCAGACCCAGGGCTCTGAGCTTGGTGTCGAGCTTGGAGGGAACAATAGTGTTGAATGCTGAACTGTAGTCAATGAACAGCATTCTCGCATAGGTGTTCCTCTTGTCCAGATGTGTTAAGGCTCTGTGAATAGTGATGGAAGTGGCATCTTTCCGTGGATCTGTTGGAGAGGAAGGTAAATTGGAGTGGGTCCAGTGGGCCTGGAATGCTGGCCTTGATGTGGGCCGTGACCAGCCGCTCGAGGGCACTTCATGATGACAGGGGTGAGTGCAACGGGGCGATAGTCATTTGGGTATGTCACCTTGGTTTTCCTTGGCACTGGGACGATGGTGGTCTCCTTGACTACAGCCATGATGACAGGGGTGAGTGTACAACAAGTTCTCACAGTGTCACGTCAGAATTAGATGTCCATCCATGTTTCTCAACGTGTTTAAGGTTAAGTTCAGGCATTAACTAAGAATTCTTAAGGTTAGGCATTAACTCCGGACGGTTACGGTAACGGTTAAGGTTTGGGGTAGTATTTAAAAACAGAAATATCGAAAACAACTTTCTATCGCTGGATTCAAACATGCAAAACTTTGGAACCAGAGGCAGATGCTTACTCCTTTCCACCATCCTCCTCCACAACACCCTAGCAAAACCCAAACCTACTTGAAGGTAACAGCGCTCACTGTTGCCCCCTAGTGGCAGGTTTCCACGTCATCTCGAATACTGTCTTGTATCATGGGGGAGTGCGACTGGGCGATAGTCATTTGTGCATGTCACCTTGGTTATCTTGGACACTGGGTCAACGGTGGTCTCCTTGAAGCAAGTGGGGACTCCAGCCCGGGACAGGGACAGGTTGAAGATGTCCGAGAAGACACCCGCCAGCTGGTCAGCGCACATTCTGAGGATGCGGCCAGGGACGCCCTCTGGGTCAACGGTTTGGTGAGTATTCACAGTTTTCCTCAACGTTACCTCGCAGCACCTCTTTCTAAATATCTAATTTAACTGTAGTGTATACAATAATATTAATATGTATATATGAATAGTGTATAAATAGTGTTTTGTCGTTTCTTGATGTCTTTCCAATTTAACTCTTATATTTAATGTAATATCTTATGTTGTTCTTGTCTATAAATGTTCCGTCGTGTATTTTTAAGTTTTATGTGGATCCCAGGAAGAGTTGTTTCTGCATTGTGCAATAGTTAATTGGGATCCTAATAAACATTAAACTTTAAACATCAGCCTTGAAGTGCGAAAGCACCTGGTCGTCCGGAGCAGCGAGAGCCTTCCTGAATGGCTCGGTATCGTCTGCCTCGAATCCAGCATAGAATGTGTTAAACTCGTCTGGGAGGGAGGCTTCGGTGGGCACCACACAGCTAGATTTGTCTTTGTAGTCTGTGATAGGCTGTAGTCCTTGATAGCCTGTAGTCCTTGATAGCCTGTAGTTCTTGATAGCCTGTAGTCCTTGACAGCCTGTAGTCCATGATAGCCTGTAGTCCATGATAGCCTGTAGTCCTTGACAGCCTGTAGTCCATGATAGCCTGTAGTCCTTGATAGCCTGTAGTCCTTGACAGCCTGTAGTCCATGATAGCCTGTAGTCCTTGAAAGACTGTAGTCCTTGACAGCCTGTAGTCCTTGACAGCCTGTAGTCCTTGATAGCATGTAGTCCTTGATAGCCTGTAGTCCTTGACAGCCTGTAGTCCTTGACAGCCTGTAGTCCTTGATAGCCTGTAGTCCTTGACAGCCTATAGTCCTTGACAGCCTGTAGTCCTTGATAGCATGTAGAGCC